>NC_056748.1:779159633-779394633 GCF_019279795.1 Protopterus annectens | reverse complement strand
AGGGATATAATGATTCATTGAATATGGACAACTCAAGGAATTCACATCCAGATGCTGCTTTGAAAAAAAGAACTGTAATTGATGACATCTACCTTACAGGAACTATCTTTGAAGATGGCTGGCTTCAAATTAAATTCTCAAAAATAGACTGATACTCTTAAGGAACTATTACAGGAACACCAGACAAAAATAACAAATATAGAGACATCTCTAAATGACATTGAAGGGAGACTCAAAGAGAAAGAATTCCAAAAAGAATTTCTGCTTAAACAGAATACATGTCTGCGTAACAAAATAGATGACTTAGAAAAGAGGGAAAGAAGAAACAACATAAGGATCTTTGGCCTGCCTGAAAACTCTGAATGAGAAGACATTATTTCATTCTTAACCTAAATTCCTGAATTTTTAGACTTGATAGATGGACTTTCATTTGGAATTGAAAGGGTGCATACAGCGGCCTTAGGTCAGCTGGTGCCCTAGGCAAAAGGGCTCCACAGCGCCCCCCCAACACCACCCAGGTGCCCCCAACCTGGTCTACCTACACCAAATAAATACTGGAAAAGCGCCCCCTGCTACAGCGGCGCCCTAGGCCACCGCCTAGTTGGCCTATGCCTAAGGCCGGCCAGAGCACTGAGGAAACCTGCTTCTAACTCAACAAAAACTCAACCTAGATCCATGGTTATAAAATTTCATTCATTTCTGGACAAGGAACTAATACTAAAATCTGCTTGGAGAAAATCAACCTTAAAATACAATCAAAGCCTGATAAGGTTTGACAATGATTATTCTTCCAGAATACTAAAACAAAGGATAAAAGTCTGGCCAATAATAAAACTGTTGAAACAAAACAACATTAAATCACAGCTGGCATTTCCAGCCAAAATAAAAATTATTTTTGCCAATGAGATGAGAACCTTTAATGACTTAGAAGAAGCTACTATATTCATCAAAAACAACAACATAGTGTCTGTCCCAGAAAAAAATGGAGTGGGTGTCACCTACTCTTAAAAGAATAAAAGAAACAAATCCTTGCTAGATGCTAGAAAGAAGAAACAAAAAAGTGATTACAAGATAGCTGTCCCAAAAAAATAACTATTACAACTACATCTCTCAAAGTATCAACTGATATGGTACATCACTTGTCATCTGTTTTTATTTAAAAAAGGGGGGTTTCTTAAACAACTGAGATACAACGATTTATTCAGAATGTTCAAAGAGTCCAATAATTCTTCACAAATGAAGGTAGGTCAAGATGGGTTACTATTTACATTATATATAAGCCAAACAAAGCAACATATGATAGAAACATTGAAGTTTCGATTCCCCTACTTGAACTCAATGAATACTTATCTTGTTCATTTTTCATTATTTTACTTATAATAATTTAAGCAATTAACTAATTCAACAAGGTACCATTTATCAGAGTTCAGACTCAAATGTAGCAAATTAACATAATATATAATAGCAGTAACAGTAGAGTGTTTTTAAAAAAAATGTCATGGAGACTAACGCCTTCTTCAGTTAAAGTATGATTTAGAAATGTCATGTATATCCTGGTTAAATAATAGTAGCAAGCTCTTAGTAAAAATGTCATCATTATTTTGTCTAAATATAGTTAATATCAATTTTGACAGGTATCACAGCTACGAGTGTTGTTTGATCAATCCTGATATGGTGTGCGTGGATGCAGCTGTGTTTGTCAGCTAGTACAAATGTCATTATTATTCTGTCTAAACATAGTTAATATCAATTATGGCAGGTATCATAGCTTTGTGTTCTATTTGATTAAGCCTGACATGGTCTATGTGGATGCAGCTGTGTCTGGCAGCTGTTGTACTGTGGGTTGCGGCTTGTGATTGAGGTTTACTGATGCTTGTGTATTAGGAAGAGGCCTTTGGTGTTTTAGCCTGGATCCAGGGGAAGTGGTGGATAAAACTGTGATTTGGGATATTTTGGCAGAGAATAGTTTGTTTATACATCTGCTGAGTGAGAGGTGGGAAGGCTGGAAGAATGTGTTATCTCTTGTTATGGCGGCTTGTTGGGAGTTTAATTTTTTTTATCTGTTTGCTCTTTGCCCTTTTCCTGGCTGCTACCTCGCTGAAAAGGAGGGAATTTAGGCTTGAAGTTGCAGTGAACTGAAGCTTTACTTCAGCTGCATCATGAGCCTCTGGTATGCAGTACAGTACACAGACACACTAACAGAAACAGATGCTCCCAGGTTGCTATGGTAATGGAGATAGAGTGATGTTAATGCTTAATGGTTCTGAGGTGCCTCCAAGATGATTCTCGGCAATGAAGTTTTTGGTTAAAAAAAAATATATATATATATATATAAGGGCTGTTTTAAACCACATATATGCATATTGATGATCTCCCAACACTCTGTTTAGCCCATTAAATTGATTCTTGATTAAAAAAAATAATTTTATATTTAAAATGTATTTTGGTCCAAACACATTAAGGACTTACATAAAACTGGAAGTCTGAGTTACTGTGAAAGACTAAGAGAACTTGGTCTTGTGCAGTACCATTTGCAGTGATCTCGGAAGTGAGCTTGCTCGGACGTGTTGGGCATATGGGGATATCTGATTCTAGGGGTGTTTGAGGTTGCTGGAAAGTGCTACAGAGTCATCAGATTTCCTTCGTGGAAATATCTGTGGGAATAGAAGGTGTGTTGAGTGGTTCACTGGCAGAGTGACCACTGCATGGAACAGGCTAGTAAAATGGAATGGGACAAATATTGGTTTGTATATTTTAAGAACAGCCTGGAAACACACCACATGAATTAGTGAATGGTATTCTGGAAAAACTGGATGAGCATTGTTGCCCATGCTTGAAGCACTGATATGTGTGTATGTAAGGATGGAAATATACTTATAACAAATAAGAAACTAGAAGGGTCTCATAATTTAAAGTCTATGGACTGTATAAACCATGCTTGGAAGGAGTTAAAAATAAGAATAAGCATTACAGCTTGTGGTCTCTCAAATAACTAAGCAACAGCCAAAAAAAAAAAAAAACACAATAGTTATATAATGTATGATTTTACTAAATATAGACATACAATATATAATTGTCATATAAGATGTAGCAGTCTGGTGCATTTAGATATTAAAGACAGGATTTAATAACATGGGCATGTGTATAATAACACTACTGTCTTAACTTGTCATAAATGACATACACCACATTGAACATCAAGGGGAAGCATGACAATTTTCTTATATAAGTAAATATGCATAACAAGTCATGTAATTGCTTTAACTTGAACTGTAGTTTTTGTAACCCATCTTGACCATATATAATACTTAAGCATTTACCAAGGTAACTAATGTTTTATATTCTGAACAAATAGTATTAAATTGACAAGAGACACTCAGTTTAATAACATGGGCTTGTGTATAATAACACTACTGTTTTGACTTGTCATAAATGACATACACTATATTGAACATCAAGGAGAGGCATGATGATTTTCTCATATAAGTAAATGTACATAAAAAGTCATATAATTGCTTTAACTTGAATTGTGGTTTTGTAACCCATCTTGACCATACATAATGCTTAAGCTGTTATCAAGGTAACTAATGTCTTCTACATGACATCAAACTGACAAAGTTGTTCAAGGGAAACAATAGAAGCCTGAACTAGGACTGCCACAGAATGTAACAATCAAATTCTGAACAAATAGTATTAAATTGACAATAATCACTCAGTTTAACCTTTGATGATTATACAAAATAGAATGTTGCCATTTAAATCTAAAAACTTTCAGTATATGCCATAAAATTGCAATTTTTGAATATGGGAAGGGAACTTGTAATCATTAATCACAATAAGTGAATTTGTTGTTTTTAACCTATAATTTCACTCATTTTATAGTAAGAAATGACAGATATGAAAATCCTTATGCATAGGAAATGAGAGGAAAAGGGATGCACTGATAATTAAAGTGCATTAACTTTCATCAATGTTCACATAAAACAAACTTGATGCTTTAAGTAAGTTAGCAACAAATAAAGTGATTACTTAAATGCTGGCAAACAATGAAATATAACTTCTGATATATCCATTAAAATACATCATATTATAAACATTAGGTATAAATATTATTACCATCTATTTATATTAAGTAATAAGTTTTGATATACTTTATCAATAAGGGTGAATATGTTAAATAACCGTGTGCTATAATCTTTTACTGAGATTTTATATATGATACATCCTACTTTACTATGACTGAATTGCTTGCCATCTATCTTTCATGTAAATATTAATTGCTTGTACAATAAGTAGATATTTATATTGTATTAGAATTCTGTCTAATCTAAATAGTACTATATCTGTTCAAAGTAATATAACTATTGCTTATTCCTATTATAAATATTCTCCATATGATATTTCAATTTATGAAGCTCAGATGTTCTGGATTGTCAAGGTAAAGTGATAATCTGATGTACTTAGTTTTATCCATCAGATTGGGAATGATTTTCATTCCATGGCTATTGTGGATCTTAGTTTTTTTAACATTTATTAATTTAATATTGTTATTTCACAAAAACATTTTTAGTATGCTTGACCAAAACATTACTTTATTGGTAAACACTCAAAGTATAAAACTGCTCATTTCTTTTAAAAGCTCAAACATATACTTTATAGTTATCAGAGGAAAATGTTTAATAGTCACAATAAAACAAAAAATACTAGTCTAAAAAAACCTAAGATGAATTTAACTTTATCTTTAAATACCAATGGCTTAAACAATCCTAGCAAGAGATCAGATCTATTGAAATATTTAAAACTGAACAAACCACAAATTGTCTTCCTTCAAGAAACTCATTTCAAAACAAATGACAATTACAAATGGAATCCTAAGGAATATATGATATTGGAGCAATCCACTTATAAGACAAAGACAAAAAGGGTAACAATTTTATGGAAGACATATGTGATTAACCCACAAATCATTTATAAGTATGAAGATAAAGAAGGCCTTATGGCATTAGTAATAGTTAAATATAACAGAATATGGACCCTAGACAATCTATACTGGTTCCCAGGCATTGGAACAGGAACTGTTAAAAAACACTTGGATTTCATTTCCAATAATTATAAAGGCAACTTAATATTAGGAGGAGATTTTAACTGTATATTTGATATTTCTGAAACTACAAATAAAAGACCACTGAGTACATCTGCTGTATCAAAAGCTTTAAACAAGTGGGTAGAATCATTTCATCTTGTAGAGACTTTCAAATTTAAAGAAGATAACTCTTTGTTGTTTTCCCATCAAGATCACAGATTTGGTACCCAAACTAGAATAGATAAAATATTTGCTGCCCATGACTTACACTCTAAAATCATTAATTTCTCAATCACTCCCTGCCCCTTTTCAGACCACAATTCATTGATACTAAAACTTCAAAATGGGTACAAACCATTAATCGTTAACTCCAGAATTCCAGCATATATAACTAAAATTAAAGAGTTCAAACCCTGGTTATCTGAATTACAGTTTTTCTTAGATATTAACTACACCACAGAGATAAATAAAATAATGATGCAGGACTCATTAAAAGCTTACATATATGGTAAAACCCTAACTCGGTATAAAAAAAAAAACACAGAGAATGGGATTCTGAATTATTAGATCTACAATCCAATCTTTTGTCAGTAAAAGCTGAAAAAATCTAAATAATTTGGAAGTATTAAACAATAAATACAATGAAATTCTAACACAAAAAACTAGTTTAGCTTTAGAAAAACTAAAAATTAATACCTTGGCCACTTCTTTCAAATATCTACATAATTTATCCACAAGAATCAAAATATAATCAAAAGCTAACAACATTAAAAGTATCTTCCATGAAAAGAAAGGGAAAAATGTCTCGGATATAGGTGACATTCTTGATGCCTACAGAAATCACTACATGGAACATTTCCAAAAAGAAAATATACATATCAATCAATTAAATGTAGATGAAAAATGTTCTAATATTAAAAAAACCCAGAAAAATTAAAACTAGATCTGCAAGCACCCATATCTTACAAAGAAATTATAGATACAATAAAAGAGGGTAAAATAATAAAGCTCCAGGTATAGATGGCATAATTTTGGAAATGTATAAACTTTTTCCTTCAAAGATACTATCTCTCTTCCATAAAACTCTATTATAAATTTAGTCACAAGCTTTAATACCACCCTCTTGGAGATATTCCTTAATAACACCAATCCTAAAGGAAAACAAATCCCCAAACCTCTGTACCTCATATAGACCAATCTCATTTTTAAATAATGACTATAAGATATTTATGACAATATTAACTAACAGAATGAAAATACCACTATCCAAAACAATAAATAATGATCAAATTGGATTTATATATCATAGACACACACATGAGAATATTAAAAGGACAATTTCTCTTGTAGAGTATGTTAATAAAGAAACACTCATAATTGGCTTAGATATAAAGAAAGTCTTTGATTTTCTAAATTGGGACTATTTATTCAAAATCCTAATATCTGAATTTCCTGCATCCTTTGTTCATCTCCTAAAGAAAATATATATATATATATATATATATATATATATATATATATATATATATATATATACACACACACAAATACTCTAGCTTATGTCAAATTAGGTCCTTTTATCTCTGAATCTATACATATAACAAAAGGCACTAAACAAGGATGTCCCATTCACCGATTCTATTTGCTCTGGCCATTGAAATATTGGCAGATTCAATTTGTAACAATATAAAAATCAACTGAATACATGTTTATGAACAATACAATTCTAAAGTAATGCTATTTGCTGATGACATATTACTAACCGTATCTAATACAAAACAGACATTAGAAGAATTAGATATATTAACTGACAAATTTCACATGACTTTAGGACTCCATTTCAATAAATCAAAATCAAAATTTTTATTTTAAATAAAAAAAGAACTGCAGACTAAGGGGGAATCACATCATAGGGAAACAGGAATCTACCTTAAAATATCTAGGAATTGAGTTATGCAAGGATAATAATGAATTAATCTAAAAAAACTACAATAATGTCATCAATACAATTAAAATCTCTGTGGAAAATGGAACAAAATAATATTAACATTTGAAGATAAACTACAGTTAATAAACGTGTTTTTACTGCCCAAGATCCTATATATAGCCTTGGCAATACAACTGTTACCAGAAAGGAATATACTTAAAGAAATAAATTCATGTCTAATAAAATTTTTATGGTTTCCCAAAAGAAACAGAATAGCTTTAATAAATCATATCAGATCATGAAAATGGAGGAATAAACTTTCCTGATATAGAAACATATATAAAAGCATCAATATCTAAAACAATCTCAGACTGGATAAGTCCAAATTACTCTGCAAATTGGAAACAGTTATTAACTGTAATATCAATAAATTAATTTGATTAACAAAAAAAAAAATCAAATAGCTAAAAACAATTTGCCATGGCACATATTATGTATTAGTATGCAGTATAACATTACTAAACCCACTAAAACTCATATGATTAATTATTACATTGACTCATTTAGGAAAATTATTAATGCAAATATAGATTTAAAGATCTGGTTTGATCTTTTAACACCATTTGTAGTCACAAATAATTTCCACATAAAATATATAAAGAAATTATTAATTCCTGGGAACAGAAAAGATTTGTTTGTTGGCTCCAATGTATCAAAGAACTAAAAGCTTTAGGTATGCAAGTAATAAAAACAACATACAAAATTCCACAACAGGACTGGTTAACTTTACAGAGTATTCTGTCAAATTCACAAGATTAAAGTAGAATAATTAACAATTCTTCATTTAAAGAAATACCTACATTTACAAAATACATATATGAAATCATATATAATGACTTTGACATGGGAAAAAGTATTTCAATTTTTTACAAAATATTGATAAACTATAAAACAATACCCAAAACCTCATATTGGAAATATATAACAAAAGGACACCCAATACAGTTAACTGAAGATATTAAAACAAATATCTTATTATCGATAAAACATAGATCCTTTACACAATACTGGAAAGTTTTTAATTGAAAATGGTTGCACAGAGCATTCTTAACCCCAGACAGAATCAGTAAAATTAGTTCTTCCATAAAAGGAATATGTTGGAGATGTGAGCAAGTACACAATGCAGATTGGAACCACATTTTCTTTGGTTATGTTAAAATAAAGCCATTTTGTAATGGTATTAATAACTTTCTACAAGCTTTATTATTAAATGCGAATGAAGGTCCTCATTTGAACAGGTCAAACATGTATCTAGTATGGACTATACTTGCAATTTCAAGGAAGTGTATAACAAGAAGATGGAATACAAATACAATACCAACTTTGGAAGACTTCTACAGCCTACAGAAGACCACAGAATTATTGGAAATTAAAATTAAAGAACTAACAATTTATCCAAAGCCATTTATCAACAACCCTTGGGGAAAAGTCTTATCATTGATTGACACTATACAATAATTGATCAGACACTCTAATAATGGATTGGACATACTTATAAAGTAACTGTATACATTAAGATTTGTTATAGTGTCAGGCCAATGTAAATAGTGTATGTAGTTATTTAAGATGTTATGTATAAATACTATGGAATTCATTCAAATGTATTTGAAAAATAAAAAAAAATTGAGAAAAAAATATCTCTCTTTTTAAATTGTGTACGGTAGGTATGAGTTTGCCTGTTTTGGAGCTATTTTACTTGTTAGCTCCTCTGTTCCTTTCAGATTAAGTATTTATTTATTGCAACTTTTCTTCCTTCATATTTTGGGGCTTGCCTACATGTTAAGTGTTAGCTCTTTCTTAATGTTAATAAAGTTATTTATATTTGGGAATTATTGCAAATATACTTTTGTATACTTATCACTTATTCTATATGTGTTTTACTGGAGCAATGTGCAGAATTTTTTTATGTTGGTTTAGGGAAAGAATGCATAAATGTGTGGAGAGGTTTCCATTACTCTGTGTTTACTACATCATTGCATTTTTTTTTTTGGGGGGGAGCACTTAACACTAATGGTTTTTACTGCTTTTAATGAACAGTTTTTATTGTCATTGAATCATGTCCAACTGATAACCAGTGAATGGTTGTTGTGGCTATTTGGTGCAGTACAATTTCACACTAACTGTGAGGCATCACTAGCGAGTGACGATGTGGATAAAGTACATTAAGAAATGGTGGTGGAACTAGGCCTCTTCTATGGCATACAGAGATGAAGACCTGAGTATATCCCACTTGACAAAACAAAAACACGATGTCAGCACGGAGAAATAAAAGTTCAGTTTAATTCCACAACTGCCAAAAGTAAGGACTTTCGTCTCCTACAATGGGGACTTCTTCAGACTAATGGCAATCAACATAGAAATTCAATTTAAGTACTGGAATAGTAATCAATTAAGACCATTAAACAATTAAAAGCTTCAATAGCTGTTAAAACAACAGTTCACATTAAAAATACACACACATAATTTTATACACCTTCCTTAATGTTTCAGTCCCTTCCTTTTTAAATACATTATAAATTCTTCCCTATTATTAATCCCTGGGGGAAAACAAGCATTTAACCTAACCTGCCAACAATATTCAAGCCATCCTAATTCTTCTTCTATATTTATTGTTTTGACATTAGGATGCACTGAATCTAAAACCAAACACTTAAAATTGATTTTGCATTTAATTTCAGCATAATGCTTCCCCATAGCATTCTTATTGTCACCTTTGCTTATAGCATAATGGTGTTCATAAATTCTTCTATATAACTCTCTTTTAGTTCTTCCAACATAAAATGAATTACATTCCAAACACACTAGTAAATAAACAACATTCTTAGATTTACAAGTAAATCTACCTGGAACCTGCACTAATAATTTTCCAAGTGTAATTTCATTGCTATCCGTATACAAATACTGGCAGTAATTGCAATTATAGCATTTAACCATTCCTTTTCTCTCTTCAACTACTGCATTTTTGTTTAACTTACTTTGAAAAAAATCTTTGAAATTTTTTGCTCTTTTTTGCACAAATCTAGGCTAATCTCCTATTTTTTCTATAATTTCTCTATTACCTTTTAGAATGCCCCAATTTCTTCTGACTATTTCCTTAATACTATTAGAATCAGTACTATTTTGCAATGCTAGAGCTATATTGTAATCTACAGTGATCTTATTCTCCATTTCTTCAGTAGTAGTATTCTTTCTTTTAATAGTTTCCTCATCCAATATCTTGTTTACCATCTCTTGTGGGTAACTTCTGGTTACCATTCTTCTGCAAAAGTTTTCAGCTTCTAAACTGAAAATTTCATCATCTTTCATTAGGTTACTAATTCTTTTTATTTGGCCTTTGACGATGTTGGACTTTGTCTTTTTTGGGATGTAAACTTGAATAATGTAAATACATATTGTTTTGAAACTCTTTTTTATAAATCTTAGAAACAAGTTTACCATAATTTTTGTAAATCATTAAATCTAAAAAAATTATTTTCTCAGCATTAAAACTATGTGTAAACTTTATATAAGAACATACATTATTGACATATTTTAAAAATTCATTTAGTTCTTCAATAGTACCATCCCATATTATCAGAACATTGTCAATAAACCTAACCATTTTAAGTATGTTTTTTTGCAAAAACACTTTCAAAAATATTGGCTGACTCCCATCCTTGCATAAAGATGTTCGCATAACTGGGAGCTAAAGAAGCACCCATGGCCACGCCATTGGTTTGCACAAAAAGTTGGTCATAAAACTCTAGGTAATTATGGCTCAACACCAAATCTATCATTTCCATTAGTAGTCCCACTGTGTTGGAAGAAAATTCTTTAGATTTAAGTAGTTCCATTCTAACCATCTCCATTCCCTCCTTGTTTGGTATCATCGTATATAAAGAATTAATATCTAAGGTTAACAATAAATGAGAATCAGAAACCCTAATGTTGCTTAGTTTGTTGATACAATCATAACTATCCTTTATGTATGTGACACTCTTAGGTACTACTTTTTAAAGGTGCTTGTCTACTAGTATGGACATTCCCTCCGTTTTACTGTTTCTGCTGACAACAGTGGGTCTTAGAGGGGGAGCATCAGTATTTTTATGGATTTTTGGTATTCCAAAAATCCTACTAATTTTGGGATTATTGTTGATTAGATTTATTTTCATTTTTTCATCAATTCTCCCCGCATAGAACCACTCCTCAATACATGAATCTATTAGTGAATATCCCCTCTTTATTTCCAATATGTTAACTGGTTTATAAAAATTAGTATCAGATAACATTTCTTTCATTTTCACTTCATACTCGATTCTGTCCAACAGTACCATCAAACCTCCTTTGTCAGCTTTGAAAATAAGTATGTCTTCATTTTTAACTAAAGCATCAAAACATACTTTTTCTTTTTTTGTTAAATTGTAATATCTAAAATTGGTATCATTTTCTAACATTTCTAACATCTGCATTTCACATACATTAAGAAACATTTCCAGTTCTTTTATTAAAGGTGGATTGTAGCAACTTGGTTTATAAATTTCACTCTTGTTATGCGTTTGTGTTCCCAGTATTAAATTGAGGTTTAATTTCCTTACATAATCTCTGATCTCATTAATCATAACTAGTTTGTTGGCCCTTTGTGCTGGGGCAAAATTCCATCCCTTGCTTAATACACAACAGTCATCATAGGAAATGTTCATACTAGATAAATTTACAATTTTAAATTTCATACTATTTAGGTCTTCCATTGTCGTTGTTGATTGTTCCAATCCTTCGGACCTTTCCTGCCATACCAGTTTTTTTGTGGCTGCTGTTGGTGGTTATATTTCGATTTCCCTTTATTACCATCTGCTGTGATTTGGGCCCATGTTCTTTTATGATTGTCTATTCTTTGGTATACCTCTATAATTTGTTCATTTTCTTCTCTCACATTTCCTTTTGACTGTGCTTTACTTCCTGCTGTTTTCCCCTTGTTAGCATCTTTGGCTTTAGGTCTAACTACTGGTTTATTAACATGCTATCTATTTTCCCCTGTATTAGTTGAATGCACATCGGCCACAACAACATGCATATTATTCTTGTTGCCTAATCTTTCCGACCTTCTTACAGTATTGGCATCTTCTTCTGAATTAAAGGCATTAGCACTACTGTCTTTGTACGCTAAATTAGTTGGATTAACATGTAGTTGTAACCCATAAGCGGCAGCAACAACATTCGCATATTCATTCCTGTCCCTATGGAACTTCTTAGTTTTTCTTTGACACAATTCCTCATTTAATTTCAGCAAATTTTCTTGGATGAGGATCATCTTAATGTTAAAATTGTCCCTAGAAGTGTTAACTTTAAGTAGATCGAAGTTGTTTTTAACTCTTATTGTGATATCTTCTAATTTAATGATGTTAGTATTACGGAGCAGTTCCATATATTGTAGTCCCGCCCTCTGATTGATTTCAAGCCACTTTTCAGTGAGTTCTTTGGGTAAACCTCTAGATTTTTGATTCTTAATCCTCTCAGGACTTGTTTAGCTTTTAAACAATTCTCAAAGAACAAGTTGTCCCATTGAAGGTGTTTTAAAGACAACAGATCTTTCTCTAAACAATTGAAGCTCTCTTGAATATTATGAACAAAATCCATACTTAGTTCCGGTGAAGCATTTCCTTCAAAAGAAAATGAATTAACAAGCGGGGCTAAACAACCCTTCAAAATGCCTTCATCACTGTTAACATTTAAACCTATTCTCCGTTGATTGTTGGTAAAAAAATTCACAGTACCTTCTTTATTAACAATAAAGGAACCAATTGGGGTATCATTCAGCACACAGCCGACAGAAACGGCTGTAAAACTAGTGCCTGGAATGGAACTTCTCTCCATGACTGACACGCTGCAACAGTAGCTCCAAAACCAAAACAGCAGCACGCTATTAACTAAAATATCCACAAAACAAAAACACGATGTCAGCACGGAGAAATAAAAGTTCAGTTTAATTCCACAACTGCAAAAAGTAAGCGCTTTCGTCTTCTACAATGGAGACTTCTTCAGACTAATGGCAATCAACATAGAAATTCAATTTAAGTACTGGAATAGTAATCAATTAAGACCATTAAACAATTAAAAGCTTCAATAGCTGTTAAAACAACAGTTCACATTAAAAATACACACACATACTTTTATACACCTTCCTTAATGTTTCAGTCCCTTCCTTTTTAAATACATTATAAATTCTTCCCTATTATTAAGCCCTGGGGGAAAACAAGCATTTTTGTGCAAAAAGAGCAAAAAATTTCAAAGATTTTTTTCAAAGTAAGTTAAACAAAAATGCAGTAGTTGAAGAGAGAAAAGGAATGGTTAAATGCTATAATTGCAATTACTGCCAGTATTTGTATACGGATAGCAATGAAATTACACTTGGAAAATTATTAGTGCAGGTTCCAGGTAGATTTACTTGTAAATCTAAGAATGTTGTTTATTTACTAGTGTGTTTGGAATGTAATTAATTTTATGTTGGAAGAACTAAAAGAGAGTTATATAGAAGAATTTATGAACATCGTTATGCTATAAGCAAAGGTGACAACAAGAATGCTATGGGGAAGCATTATGCTGAAAATAAATGTAAAATCAATTTTAAGTGTTTGGTTTTAGATTCAGTGCATCCTAATGTCAAAACAATATAATATAGAAGAAGAATTAGGATGGCTTGAATATTGTTTGGCAGGTTAGGTTAAATGCTTGTTTTTTCCCAGGGCTTAATAATAGGGAAGAATTTATAATGTATTTAAAAAGGAAGGGACTGAAACATTAAGGAAGGTGTATAAAAGTATGTGTGTGTATTTTTAATGTGAACTGTTGTTTTAACAGCTATTGAAGCTTTTAATTGTTTAATGGTCTTAATTGATTACTATTCCAGTACTTAAATTGAATTTCTATGTTGATTGCCATTAGTCTGAAGAAGTCCCCATTGTAGGAGACGAAAGTCCTTACTTTTGGCAGTCGTGGAATTAAACTGAACTTTTATTTCTCCATGCTGACATCGTGTTTTTGTTTTGTGGATATTTTAGTTAATAGCGTGCTGCTATTTTGGTTTTATATCCCACTTGACTTGGGCTTGAGTAATGGCATGGAATTGGGAGGAACTAAGCAGGGAAGAAAGACATTGAGTAGTCTGTGGTGAAGCTCACTCATCAAGAAAGTGGGTAGAGGGAGTTAGTTATATATGCTGATAACAGGGCTGTTATACACCTGTATGTAGGGACTGAAGGCTATAAACCTGGTTGGAGATTGCAAGAAGTCCAAGCAATTATCACAAGTATGCACAAGCTTGCATCCAGGAGTAGCACATCATAACCTAACAGCTTTCAGAGAAAAGGCTTTTAGGATATATATATATATATATATATATATATATATATATATATATATATATATATATATATATACATACATATATATATATATATATGCTGAAAATAAAGGAGAGATATCTATACCAGAGGATTGTAGCCCCCCAAACATCTCCAACGCCCAGGTGAGAACTGCTCTCTCCAAAGCAAAAAACACAGCATCCATGGGACAGGATGGTGTCCCCGGATGTGTGCTCCACGAACTCAATGAGGAATTAAACCCGCAGTTAGGACAGCTGTTTAATCTTAGCCTCACCTCAGGATACGTACCCAAGGAGTGGCGCACGGCGACTGTGGTCCCACTTCACAAGGGCGGTGCCTCCACCGACCCTGGAAATTACCATCCCATTAGCTTGACAAGCCTTATCTGCAAAGCCATGGAGAGGATCATAATGGAACTCATAAATAAAGACATAGGGAACTTGCAGACTTTGGATCCAACCCAGTTTGGCTTTGTCAAAGGCAGATCATGCCTTTTAAACTTGGTTGACTTTTTCGAGACAGTCACCAAGGCCATTGATGAGGAAAGGCAGTCCATACAGCCTACCTTGACCTGGCAAAGGCCTTGACACAATACCCCACTCAGGTATCATCGAAAACTCATCAGCTTGAATGTAAACCCATACATCACAAGATGGGTTGCAAACTGGCTAAGTGACAGAACCCACAGGGTCAGAGTTGCTGGAGCCATGTCAGACTCAAAGCCTGTCACAAGTGGTGTCCCACAGGGCTCAGTCCTGGGTCCACTCTTGTTCGGCATCTACTTTTCTGAAGTACAAGCAAACACAGGAGGGTTATGGCTGACAAAGTTTGCAGATGACTGCAAACTGGCCATAGTCGAAAACACATCTGACACAGATATCCTTCAGAAGGGCCTCACAGAAACGGATAACTGGTGCCAGAGCCATGACCTAAAGTTAAATGCCAAGAAATGCATAGTCATACCCTTCGGGAAAAACAAGGTTACCCCTAGCTACCATATAGGTGGCAATCCACTGAGCACAGAAGAAGTCATCAGGGATCTGGGGACCCAGGTTGACAGTAGCCTTTCGTTTGACACTCATGTTGCTAAAGTAGTTAGGAAAACCTTCTACATTGCCCACCTGATCATGAAGGGATTCACATCTAGATCAAGGGAGGTCATCGTCCCCTGTACTCATCACTCATTAGACCTATGATTGAGTACAATGCCCCATTCGAATGTATCTGACCCGACACCTGCAGCAGCTGGAAAGGCCCCAAAAGTTCCTCACCAAAAGGATAAAGGGTCTCAAAAATATGTCTTATGCTGCCCGACTGAAAGAACTCCAGCTCTATTCAGTCTCATACCGCTTGCTCAGAGGTGACCTGTGCCTGACATATAAGGCCATGTCAAACCCTGATTTGATGAATATGCTTCACCTCAAAAATCTAGATCCCTCAGAACCACAAAGGCGGGAGACTTAAACCTTGACACGGTTATTAATAGAATGTGCTGGAGGGACAGATTCATCACCCAGAGACTCCCTATGCTGTGGAACAAAATCCTGGTACATGTGAGGCAGAGCACCTCGCTGGCCTTGTTCAAGAGGAATCTTGACCAATGGATGGGGGATCGCAGATATACCCCAGGGATTACTTCAGTGTCACTGCTTGACAGAGGCACAGAAAAATGATAGGCATAGTTTTTATTCAAACTAAAGGGGTGGCGAAAGCCACATAACTATGGGCTAGGCTTATAAATGCCCTTGGGCAGATAGCCTAGTATGAACCTATGAACCTATATATATATATATATATATATATATATATATATATATATATATATATATAAATAACTTGTAACCAGCAGAAGAATGATGGATGTTGCCCCAGACTTCTGCATCTTCAGCTTGTTATTCTTTCCTTGTAGCATGAGTGACAGAAATGAATGGGCCACTTGGAGATACACTGTGATAATCATAAAGGCTGGAGCGGAGGGGTCAGGATCCAAAAAAGGTGTCAGACCTCACAGCAATCTTATTTCATGTAATAGTACACTGAAGGTGTAGTGTGTGATACTTGAAATATCTAAGGTAGGTTTAAATAATGAATCAAGTCATAAAATCAAGTTTCTTAAGCCTACAATGCAAGGTATTTTGCATGTCATATATACCAGAATCCTGTACATTCCACTTACTAATTTGATAATTGTATTGCCTTAATATTTTTCCCATCCATTTCAAATGGATGTGATAACTGTATAAGTTGTTTTTTGATTTGGGCCTCATGTAATTTCCTTGAGTTCTTATGAATGGACTGCCTTATGGGTGTTTTCAACTGTACTTCTGAAGGAACTCAATTTTTTTTAGAGAGCCATGTAGTTCTGTGCTATTATTTAGTAATTACATTTGCATATGTTAATGTTATAGTTTAATTACTTTTTTAAATAAGTTTTATCTTATTTAATGCAGATAATACTAAACTTTGAATGGGGTGAATTATTGTGATTTGTTATGCTAACAGAATGGTTAGCAAAAATTTATCACTAGTGTGTGTGCCTTAACAATGTCCATATGATGGTAATATATACATATATATATATATATATATATATATATATATATATATATATATATATATATATATATAGATAGATAAATGTATCTATCTACACCCACATAAGTATCATATATCTATATGTAATATCTACTCACAAGTGTTTCACATATCTATATCTATCTATACATGTATTATATATTTGTATGTACACAGATACACACACACACACACACACATATTGGTGGATGTGTTTTGATAATGTGGGACCTGAATGAACATATTGGGACATATAGAACATGACTCGAGCCACGAGGACTATCTGAGTCCACATGGGTGGGGCAACCGGAATAAAGGAGTAGAGGACATTCTAGACTTCTGTCAGGCAAATGCCTTGATGGTGGCAAATGCATGGATCAGCAAGGCAGACACTGACAAGATCATATAAAAGAGTAACCAACATGTAACTTGGGTAGACTTCCTCCTAGTAAGGAAAAGGCACTGGGGTAGAATCAGTAATTGCAAAGTCACCCACAGTGAAACAGTCAGGCTACAGCATAAACCACTGGTTGCCATAATTAACTGCAAGTAGTGGACAGGGAAGGTTCTAAAGTCAACTGAGATGAGGCTGAAGACCTGGAAGTTAGCCTGGTGAGAAAGTACAAGAGTGCAGTGCAATGCAATACTCAGTGCTCTATCCCTTCAAGAGGAAGAGGAAATTTGTGAAGTTGAAGAAGAGTGGTAGCAAATCAAAAAAGCATGTGTGAAGACATTCTAACAGATATGTGGTGGAGACATGTATTGAAATAAAGTAATTAAGTAAAGCTGATGGTGGAATGCACAAGTCCAGGAAGTCATCAAAAGAAAGGAGGAGTGCAGGAAAAAAGTGAGGGGCAATAAATACAGATCAAGCAAAGAAGGAATACTGGTTGCCTAACAAACAGACTAAGAAAACTGTTGCAATAGCAAAAGACAAATCATCAGAGGTATTCTACCGGCTTCAAGAAAGTGACATAGCAGGTCCTACAAAGAAACTCTACCAGGTTTCCATGCAAAGACAGAAAGAAAGAAGATAATTAGACATCCTTCATAAGGGATGCCAGCAACAACCATCTCAGCAGTCCTCAGGATATCAAAGGCAGGTGGAAGGAGTACTTGCAGCAGCTTCCGAATAAATAAAACCCCACCAAAGCTGTACTGCCCCAGATATGACCTATGATGAGAGAGGAGGAGGAGCTCATCCTTGATGATGCAATAACAGCACTAAGTAAAATGAAGTAAGGGAAAGCAGCAGGCTTTGATGAGGTCACAACAGATATGATCATAATGATGAGGAAGGCAGGAGAGAAATGGTCCAGTATGGAAAGAAAGGCTTATCACAGATGACTGGATAATAAGCATACTAGTGCTAGTGTAGAACAACAAAGGGGGGCATTAACAACTGCTGACACTACAGAGGTATTAAACTCCTCTCACACTGCATGAATGTTCTGGAGAGGCTGATTCATTAATGAGTACGTATAGTAGTGGAAAGGAAGATGGGAGATGAGCAGTTTGAAGTCAGAACAGGATGCAATACACCCAACCCTATGTCTGCAATGAGATAGATAGTAGAGAAGAAGCTACAGATAAGGAAAGAGTCCAATTGGACATTCCTAGACTTGAAGAAAGGATACAACAATGTCCCAAAAAAGCTCTATTTGGGTAGTCCTGCAATAGTTCAAAATCCCAGAAAGACTGGTAGGATTGGTGCATGCTTTGTGCCAAGTCTAAATGGCAAGTACTAAAAGTGTTCAGACTTGTATAGAGGCTCCTAGTGTGAGTAGGTGTGCATCAGGGTTCAGACTTCAAGCCACTGCTGTTCATACTAGTTATGGACTACATTAGCAAACTGGTCAGAGGAGACAGATCTACAAAGCTGCTGTATGCAGATGATTACAGGCAGACTCAGAACAAGAACTTCATCAATCGATGGAGGAATGGAATGCAAAACTGAAGGCACACAGGATGAAAATGAGTACAGATAAGACAGTTGTAATGTCAACAAATGGAGGAAATCAGAAGAAGCTGAAACTTGAGATGGAAGGAAAATAATGGAATGGCTTAACAGCTTCTAGTATATGGGAGGGTTGATTGAGGAAAAGGGAAGTCTGAATGTGGAGGTCAACGCTGCAATCAGATGGGCCTCAACCAAATGTTGTGGAGTGCTAGGGGTAGTGTAGTGAGTGACAGAAGAATGTCAAAGTAGCTAGCTGAAAAGTAAGGTGTACAACACAGTGAGTGACCAGTGCTTCTGTGTGACACTGAAACCTGGGCAGTGAAGGCAGAGAAGCTGAGGTGATTTTCTAGAGTTGATGGAGATGACGTGCCTGAGACAGGCAGTAGGAAGCACAATGTGGGACAGACAAAGACATGAGGATGTCAGAGCAGAAGCCCAAGTAGCTCCAAGTGCAGAGAAGATCAAAGAGAACAGATTACAGGGTTTGGGCACATGTGCAGGAAAGCAGACGGCAATCTGGTCAAGATGATTTGGGACAGAAAGGAAGAAGACAAGAGGAAGAATATGCATCCAGCAAAGAGGTAGATGGATTGTGTGAGAAAAAACCTGTGACAGTCAGGCTTGACTGTCAAAGAAGGTAGAAGACTATCACTGAATCAAGACAAAGATGGCAACCACCACAACCCCATGATGAAAATGGGAAAAAGGGGGTTGGAGTGTAGAGGACATAGATACCCACATTTAGACAGTGCTGGGGGATCAAACCCCTCAGTAAAAATTACTTTTATTAGCATTACATATATTTTCTTTGTTTGATGTTACAGTGATCAGTTACAATGTTGTGACCATCCTTAAGTCCTTAAGTCAGTCACTGCAGGATCACGTTTCTGTAGTGGAACCCATATTTTGTGTCTGTATTCATAATGTATATCTGTGTGTGTGTGTGTGTGTGTGTGTGTGTGTGTGTGTGTGTGTGTATCGATATAGAGCAACAGATCAAACAACTACAACATCGAATACCAACGTACTTGCATCAAAACACGTAACATCAACACGTACATATGAGTATAATAGCAATTTGATAACGTACACAAGAGTGAACTATGAAGCCGCAGTGGTACAGCGGTAGCATTGTTGCCTCACAGCAAGAGGTTCTCCTGTTCGATTCATGGCAGGAGTGCCTTCTGTGTGGAGTCTGCATGTGCTCCCTGCGGTTGAGTGGCCTCTGAAAGACATGCGTGAATGGGCGTGCCTTCGCTGAAAGTTGGGCATCGGGCTGGCAACTCGGCACCATAAAAAAAATCTACTGCCAATCATTAGCAAACCGGAGTTCCACTGTTGCGACCCCTAACCAGGAAAAGCCAAAAAGACAAACAAACAAACAAACAAACAAACACAAGAGTGAACACTGTTTTTCTGCCTGCTGGCAGCATTTCGTGCAAGAATGAGCTACAGTGGGATGGCAATTTGCCCTTTCTCCCCTGTAGTGCAATCTCAGAATTAGTATACATAATTAGCAGGGTGCAGGGGAGGCTTGTTCCACCTGTGAAAATACTGTTTTTCATTTTTTTTTTGTTGTGCTTGTTTGATTTTTTTTTTTTTTTGAGCTCCATGTTTTGTTTTTAAACATTCTTCTGAGCATTCACTCTTGGCTGTGTGTGTGTGTGTGTGTGTGTGTGTGTGTGTGTGTGTGTGTGTGTATATATATATATATATATATATATATATATATATATATATATATATAGATAGATATATATAGATAGATAGATAGATAAAATACTATGAGCATGTGTGTGCATTTGTGTGTGTGTGATATATATATATATATATATAAATAAATAAATAAATATATATATATATATATATATATATATATATATATATATACATACACTGAACTACCTTCCTGTTTGTTGAGAACATTTTGGTGAAGCTTTTTTTCCCTACTACTGAGGTAAGGGTAGGGCTTTCTGGAGCAGGATCCCCTGCTGATTTGGGGAATAAAGAGGGTAGATGCGAGATTTTACTCTTTGCCCACAGACTGCAAGGGGGAGTAGAGCAGGCACAACATTTTAAGGTGAGTCGAGAGACATGGTGATTCAACAGTAAATAAATTCTACTTGTCTTTTTAGGAAAAGGTATTCATATTTAAAGTGGTCAGAGATAAAATGCATTACTGCTTTCTGGAGAATACCTTTTTTTGTGAGTGGAGCTACAAGTCGCTACTAGGAGCCCATCCTGTTAGCTGTGAGATGTGAAGGTTACTACAGATTGTCTTTTTTTCATCAAAAGTAAGATAAAAAGTACAAAATAAAACAATTTTGTCTGTTATATTTGTTAAAGCATCATTCTTAAAGAGCAGTGCAGCATCTTATCATGGTCCAAGTTATTTGTGTAAATAAACCTCAAAGATAAGAGCTGATAGGGAGCTATGAATGTGTGTACTGGGGCAGAATATTCAGCATATGAGGGTTCCAAACATCATGGTAACCATTACACTGTGATTGTTGCAAAGCCATTGTTGTGTACTAAATCCTAGAGTTTGCTAAAGTCAGTCTGTATACTATTTGAAGTACAACTAAACTTGAACCACACAGTTATTCTGGTCGTGACTGATCATAAATTAAGTAATTTGTATGCCTAGAGAGTAGAACTGTTCCTAATACTAAGTACTTCCTGAGGTTACTCTGAATGTGCTAGAGGTAGTTTTCAAACTAATTAACCAGACTGTTACCAAAACAATTTTTTTTTTGGATTCGTTAACAATATCCCAGTCAATGCAATCAACGACTGTCCAAGTTATTGAAATCAAATACACCTCCTCATATTATTTTTTAAGGTTTAACAACATCCCATGGAGAGTGGAATCAATGAAGATCTTCATACTTAAGAACAATGTTGGCATTGAAAGACTTTTTTTCAGTGTTGGAGTAGATACGTAACTAAGATGCAGTGGAAGGCTGTGAAAGTACTATAATTCTTTCTGAAGCAAGTTTATCATTATAGAGGTGATGCTCATTGACACATTTGAAAACGTGATTGTACATTAATGTTTTAAATATGTCATCTGGCAGGATGAAGTTAGCTAACAGTATTCTTTTGCGTGGAGTGTGGGAGAAGCCCTAGATAGAATAACTGTTACATACTGATACATAGCTTATCCAGGATTCTTTGTAATGTTCTCTACTAAATTATTCTAAAGAAAGAAGAGGGAAAGGTGGCCAGCAATGGATTATGCTTTGTTATAAGTGACAGTTTGACTTGTCATTGGGGCAGGAGTCCATCTGTTGAGTATAGATATGCTTGATGGTCTTATTAATCAATAAGTTGTCAAGACTATTCCAGAAGACACTAGGTCATAGCAAGGTCACAGAAGAGTTGCAAGTAAAGCAATTTTATTTGTTCAAAAATATTTGAGATTGCAGACCATGATATACTGCTTTCTTCTTAATATAAATGGATTTTGCTGTATTTATGACTGTCTTGCAATCCTTTCTAAAAGTGAGGAAAGTGTGACTGCCTGTTGCATTGTTTAAGGCTTCCCAATGAATTCAAATCCTGTCCTCCTCTTTCATTTATTTAATGAATAAAAGTAAGGTAAGGGATGTTTTCCCTTTTCAGTCTCCTAGATATATTGCAAAGCAGTTTGTTCTGAATAGTGGAGAGTCTCCATAGGTAAGGTTCCTTACCATATCCTGGCCAGCTACAGGTCACCCTCTATAACCCACGAATCTCACAAGTCTTACCTAGACCTAGTAGAGGTGCTCATCAGAAAATCAAATACCCTGTTCATCGGAGATGTTAACTACCCCTCTACAGACTGGGAAACATGCACTGCCTCTAACTCACAGACACAATGTTTCCTGGACTTTATCAACACAAACACCCTGGAGCAAAAAATGTACACTCCAAGGAGAGGATCAGTCATATAGGACCTAGTGTTCACCAACACAGGAGAGCATTGTACCCATCCCCCTTCATACCCTCAAGGTCGAACCACAAAGCTATCTCCCTTGAAATAAAAATCAACCTGGAAAACCCGACTAAACCCATAACAGTCAGGAACTATTCTAAAGCAAACTACATCCTACTAAGCAAAAGTTTGTCAAAATTCATGGCTCTCCCAATCCCTGAGAACACAGCTACCTATGCAGAATTATTTACAAATACCCTGTACAAATATGTAAATGGCTGCACTGAGGCTGCTGTACCTACTAGAAGTAAGCCCAACGCTAACATCAAAAATAAACATTATTGGTGAAATCCTTACCTTAACAGGGTATATAACAAAACAAAAAAAAATCATGGCCAAAATCAGAAAGAGCAACTCTCATAGAAACAAGAGCTCTCTGATTCAACTAAACAAGAAACAAAGAGTTCTAATAAAGTCAAACAAGGCCAATTTATGAGGTCATGATAGCCTCCCAGGCTAAGGACAATCATAAGGCCTTCTTCAGGTATGTCAGGAACCTTAAAGGTAACACACAGCACTGTGCAGAACTGGTGGTAAATGGCATAACCTTCACTAACCAGGGTGATATAGTGAGTCTACTGGCTGATAAATTTAGCTCCAACTTCATCTCACACTCCTCACACTCCACTTCTGTGAAATCCCTTCTAACTTATCCCCCAACTATTAAAAGGGAACAGGTCCTGATGGCACTTGCTAAGGTCAAAAACACTGCTTCAGTGGACTCCAACAATATCCCTGGTTGCCTGCTAAATAGCTTAAAACAAGACCTAGCAGGACCACTTGAGGTACTCTTCAAATACAGTGTCAAAACAGGTTACATGCCAGGTGAGTGGAGGGCCACAACAGTTATCCCTCTATATAAGGATGGACCATTAACCAACCCCAGGACTCATCAGTCTGAAAAGTCTGATATGCAAAGCCATGGAATGAATTATCATGGAAATGATCAACAAGGATATTGGCAAACTACAGACACTGGGCCAATCTGAGTTTTGCTTTGTGAAGAAAAGGTCTTGTCTGCTCAACCTGGGTGACTTCTTTGAGAGGGTCACCAAGGCTATGGATGAAGGGAAAACAGTGCATAGTGCCTAACTTGACATGGCATTTAATATAATATCCTCCTCAGGCATTTTTGTCAAACTCTTAACAACATAGCACAGATCCTTACATAACTCCCTGTATTTCTAGCTGGCTCTCAGATAGGACCCAAGAAGTCAGGATCAGTTAGACCACCTCCACCAGGAGACTGGTCACCAGTGGAGTACTCCAGGGCTCTTTGTGCTCACTCCTGTTTGACATTAGCCTTTACTCTGAAGATTAAATCCCAAATTCCTCTGGCTCATCAAGTTTCCAGATGACAAGTTGGGAGCTATTATAGATTCCCTTTGTGACAGCAATATCCTGCAAGAGGGTCTAACATAAATAAATGACTGGGGTCAAAGCCATGGATTAAAACTAAACATGAAGAAATGCATTATAATGTCCTACGGGACCCAAACTAATTACACCATCAATAAAACACCCTTAAGAACTGACCCAAGAGACAGGGATCTCAAAACATATGTAGACAGTAATCAGGCCTTTGACAAACATGTAGCCGAGATAATAAGAAAATCATTCTATGTTGTCCACCTCATAAGCAAGGGTATAGCATTCAGGTCCAAGAAAATTATACTACCATTCTACTCATCCCTTATCCAACCCCACCACTGAATACAATGTCCCCTCTGGCATGTACCTAACTAGGCACTTGCAGTAGTTGGAATGCCCTCAACATTTCCTCACCAGGAGAATCCAGAGTATGAATATCCTATTCTACATTGATTGCCAAAGGCCCTCTCCCTACACGCAGTCCCCTACAAGTTACTAACAGACAATCTATATCAAGTATGTAAAGCATCCTCATGTCTAACGGATCTCTTGCACATTTGTAAAACAAATAGCACCAGGAACATTAGATTCAAGGAGTTGAACCTTGCCTATGACATAAACAGGGCATACTGAAGAGACCAATATAAGTCTCAAAGTATCCTCACATTATGTAATAATCTCCTTCTCTATGTGAAGCAGAGTTCATCCGTGACTCTATTCAAAAGAAACCTTGATCACTGGATAGGAAATTGTAAATTCATCCCTGGGTATGCCCTCCCCATGTCTCTGATGGGTACAGGTTGACAATAAGTTAATTAATCCTCAACTAACACCCCCACATAACCATTATCTACCTTTTTATTAACATACCCCATCACACAAGAATCCAGGAAGCTTAGGGATAAAACTGGGTTGGGTTACAGAGCTAGGCTTTTAAAGACCTTGGCGGTGATTAACCTAGTATAAACCTATGAACCTAATAGGTCAAGAGAACATGCTGGGTTGGATTTTTTATATTAGGTTTTTAGTGTGTTTCATCTAGCTCAATTATTTTTTTATTTTATTTATTTTACATTTGTTAACAGGGTTAGTCTGGCTGAGCTTTTGGCTCATTTTCAGCAGAGACCCGGGGAGAAAAGCTCCTCAGGACTAGAAAACAATTTATTAAAATTTTAGTAACATAGTAGTAACAATCAGCTAATTAAAAAAGAGGATTCTATCTTTCCCTAGAAGAATCTCTCCTCTATTTACACCAGTTCATGTTAGGATTTCTTAAATAACCAGGATGTGATTGCTGGACAGCAGTCATTCATGGTGTTTGGTAAGACACAAACCTTTGCACATCTCCATTACTGCATTTGAAAACACTGTATCTAGCAGTGATTTTATGAAATTTATTATGTTGGACACCATAGGGTCAGAAAAAAAATGATGTAATGTAGGGAAATATTTCAATCTATGTCAGTTTATACGGCTCTAGCCAGTGCAGACTTGAAATCGCCCATTAGGATAAAGCTGTTCCTATTGCATCCAATAATTAAATCTAGAAGAATGTCTTGTGAGAGTTTTATTAAAATGTGGAAGCATTTATGCAACACCCATGAAACCTTTGGTTTGGCCTTCATTTAACAGTTGAACTAATAGCTAGCTGGGGTCTCCTTATTCACTCAAGTTTTGTTTTTAAACAGTCTTCACCTTCATATAATCTGTTTTCATTAGTAGGAAGGCATGGTCTTAATCACAGTATAGCTCAAAATGCAAAGTTAATTTTAACCTAATCATCATTTCTGCATTTAAAGCCATAACTTTGTAATTCATCATCAGACACTTGTTGAATAAACTATCAATCTACAATGACCTGTTTATTGTTCATTTGTGACTGCATGTTTCTAGTATTTCAACCTATTTTAAAAACTATAATCTCTATTAGTTTTAACAGCTTTTTAAACCAACATTTGTTCTCTTGAATTGACTTAGGACTCGTTAATATCTGTACGATGATATTTTAAATGCACTTGTCATTTTGTCAGATATTTGCATAGAGATAAAGAGAGAGAATGTAACAGATGCTTTAGGCATGTGATTTTTGCTTGTTTTATTTAAATGGTTGATGTAGTAAATAATATTTAATTTTTATTTTTGTTGAGTATTTCAAGCTGCAGTTGCTGTCAGGTTTTAAACTATTCACATTTTCAGTGACTTTACAGAAGTCAAGATTGATTAGTTTAATGATATCTACATTACCTTCTTCCCATCTGCCACACATTCAAGCACAATGCATATTGTTATTTTCTGTGGCAGCTGTTGTTTATGAAATGGGGCGGGATTTCTGTTTTACATCTGTCTCCTGACTTTCTCAGGAAATTAAAACAATTCAGTCTAACAAAATCATCAGCCCAGTTGCAATGACTATTTTTTTCCATCATCTTATTATCCTTCTGCAGTCATGTTGTCCCCCCCCCCCCCAAGGAAACGGTAAGCTGGATTCCGAGGCACTGTCCCCAACAAATATCACACCATCCATGGTCTGAAAATACATGCCTGTCATTTCTGCTTCACAAAACCAATTTGTAAAATGCCTGGCATACCATGGACAAATTAAGTAAGGCAGAATGGAGTGGCAAGCGATTGCCATCTAGGCATGACAAAGAAATAAAATCGCATGACCTCTTACAGGCAGAAGAAGTAATGCCACCCAGACAAATCAGATGAGAGTAAATCTTGTATTATGGAATGGACTGTTAGTGCTGAAGGCAGACAACAGCAGTGGAAAAACACTAACTGTGAGGTAGCAAATAAAAGCACACAGTGCATACATTTTGGCTCCGGAAGGGTAGATTCAGATACCTGGATACAATAATGTACGCTTCAAAGTACAGCACTGAAAAGGCTTCCATGATGTCCAGTATGTATGTTTGTGCTGGCATGCAAAGTACTTCATTACCTCACCCACACTGAGAATCTTCGAACTGCCCATCTGTTAGCTTAACATGTCTGCTAGTTCTGCTAGAAAGAAAGGAAAAAAAAACAACTCAGAGTATACAGTGATTAAATTAGAATTTTACACTGTCTGCATGAAACAAAGATGTGTACGTATTAAAAGTAGAATGAAACGAGGTTGACAATGTAGATACATTGACAGAGACCAGACATTAGGCTAGCACCAAAGATACTTTTTTTTTCTAGACAGCAGATGCCAAAATTATGGCACAAAGTACTACCGATATGTTTATACCTTTACAAAAAATGAATGCCCCTAAGATGCATAATGCCAATTAAACCTAGTGATAAAAGTTTTAGAAATAAAAAGAACATGATAATGGAAACTATACTAGTCTTAAATTTGGTCTACAGTGATAACTGATGCTTAAACACACAATTACTTCTGCAAAATGAACATGCTTTTGTATTATCCAAGGATGTAAACTGTTAGGTTCTACACTTCACTGTATTTTTAGAAAAATAAAACTTCTTAAAGAAATTTATGTTGTTAACTCACAACAGCATAAACAGCTGTGTCCAGCAGAAATGCAGGAGGTTAACTGTTGATACAGATTAGATCTTATTATGAAAGGTACATAAAGTACGAGACAGAAAATCTTCTCATCTAAAACAACAAATTAATAATTTCTGATAATCCACATTAATGGATGTTTATTAAAAGGAGGTAAACAGCACTTACAACATAAAGTATTCTGAATTAACTGCAAAAATGTGGCTTCTGAAAATAATGATTTTTTTATTATATTTGTGAAACATTGTTTTAACTAATGCATTCATATTACTGTTTTTTTATTTAAAAAAGACTGTTAACTGATTAACAAGGAATTAATGCAAAAGGGGGAATGGAAGACGCAAGAAAAGAAATATGGGCATAGTAGTTTGTATTTACAAAGAGTTACAAGTATATATACACATCACCTAAGCCATAAGCATATGCCTGAGGTCTTCATAGCCTTTCTGTGATGCAAAATTGAAACCCTTTTCTTAGTTAGGTGTTTTAATTTTCATGTTATTCGTTGCATATAATTATCGGTATTCTGTTGTAGTAACCTACAGAACTATTACCTTATAAATTTGATGAAAATATGCAGAGCTTACAATGAGAAATTAATTTCAGCAGGGTAAACATAATCCAAAACTGTGTGTTGTTAACACAGGATTTGCCCAAAGTTCGTGTGGTTTGATCATGAGGGTGAAGCCAGACTGATTAAACAAAGCCAACCATAGGTAAATCCTGCATTACCCACCCACAGGAATAGATTATTGCTATTATACTATGACATTATTTAAGAACAAAAAGAACTCTTATAGAATAACATTATGTAGAAAATGTAAAAGGATTTTAATGCTGTTCTGCCTTTCTGGTAGGCTAGAACATCCAAGACACATACTATATATGCTCTGTGTGTACGCAATACATTACTTTCCCTGCCATTTTTAATACATATTTGTGTGTGTGTGTGTGTGTGTGTGTGTGTGTGTGTGTGTGTGTGTGTATACACACACACACACACAAACAGACACAGACACACACACACACACACACACACACACACACACACACATATATATATATATATATATATATAGACATACATACACACGCATACACAGACACACATACATACATCTGCTGGTCCATGTAGTTTACCACTGATCATGCAGATGTTTGCTGTTTGTTTTATATTTTTGTTCTCTACTTCATAAAACCAGTAACTTCTAGCAAATAATTGAGGAAAGAAGTAATTCAATATGGCGGGACAATGCCATTTCAGCAGGTAAGAGTTTGGAAAACATGTTGTGGAGCTGCTTGTATGGGGTGCTCCAAGTATCGGAGTCCATGATTTTTTGCTAATATTGTGTTATCCTGCTTCACATGACAGTACAGAAGTGAGGGAAAGTGTAAAATTAAGTGTGCATAGGTTTTGTTGATAGAGTGGTGCCTGGTGAGAATATTCTACATTCATGCAGAATTTGATAATATCTCAAACTTTTTTTTTTTTACAGTATGTCTTTGTTGAGAACATGCTTTTTATTTTTGTACGTTAGTACCTCTGTTTGCCACATTCTCAGCATTTATTCAATGAAGGCATTTAAAATTACATTAAACAAGTGCATAATGAAAAAATGCCAGGGCTAATTTCTACTGCCAGTGCTGGATTTCCAACGATCACGCTGACTTGTTTCTCCAATCAGCATGCAAATTTAGGAATACAAAATTACTTTCATTGTATAATTTCAACTAAATTACAAGTGCAAAACTTGTGATATCTTTAATGCATGAAAATAACAGATACAGTGGTTCATATATTAAGGTTTCCATTTCATTTCTTTATATTTCAGTGAGTCCTCTCTGATGTAGATTTGTGCATCTTGAACAATAAAAGGGTCAGTGCAACATACATGTCTTATTTAAAAAAAATATTTATAAATGTTCCTCTAGTTTAAAAACATAACTTGTTTTTGTTTAAATACCTATATTTACAAGTGATCCTCTCCTTTAAAAACACAAGGCCAGATGCATTAATGCCAACACTAAGTGTACACTGTTCTGAGTGAACCGACACCGCAGGCATAACCCACCTTCTTCCTCCTAATTTTAGTTTTCCTACTGATTTTCTTGCAGCCTTAAATATTGAGAAGTGAATCATAAAGGTTACCACAAACTGTAGACTATGTGTACACTTAGTATAATCTTTCTGAGTGAATAGACAGCACAAAAATGTGTTAGTAATGTTCTTGAGAACAGATTGTGTACATTTAGTATAGGCATTCAAAAATTCAGCCCATAACCTTTCCTTCTTTTTAAATATCTATATTTAATTATTGCCCTGTTAAAGAGCTGAACTATTTTTTATAGTTCTAGCATCTGAAATAAAAGTGCACTTTAATTAAATTGGTAAATTAAAATTTGGAAAAGTCTACAATATATCCTTAAGAAACATACAGTCAATAGTATAAACACTGCACTGAAGATGCATTGATGTGTTATGTACTATAGCAATAAGTCACACCTGGGTGTGGGTAATGCTGGATTTACCCACGGTTGGTTCGGTTTGGTCACGAGGGCGAAGCCTGAGTGGCCAAAGTAAGACAACCGTGGGTAAATCCAGCATTACCCACACCCAAAAGTGGGTTATTGCTATGACATTATTTAAGAAAAAAATAACTACTTTTCTTAAATAATGGCATTGTATAATGCCTCCTTGCTGCCCTTCCGCAGCTGTCTGGTATTCTGCGGCAGTTCTGATGTACTGCGCATGTGTATACTTACGCAGTACATCAGAGCTGTGGGCAAAAGCAACGGAGAAAGCAAGATCTCTGTTGCTTTTTACAACCTGTCTTGCTATGTTAAATGAGTTTAACATAGTGAGACAGCTTTAAAAAAAGCAACAGAGAATCTCCGTTGCTTTTTTTAAAGCTTTCTTGCTATGTTAAACCCATTTAACATAGCGAGGCAGTTTTGAAAAAAAGCAATGGAGAAAGCAAGATCTTCGTTGCTTTTTAAAGTGTCTCACTATGTTAAATGGGTTTAACATAGCGAGACAGATTGTAAAAAGCAACGGAGATGCTCCATTGCTTTTTTTAAAGCTGTCTCGCTATATTAAACTCGTTTAACATAGCGAGACAGATTGTAAAAAGCAACGGAGATCTTGTGTCCTCCGTTGCTGTAAAAAAAAAATAAGAGTTATACTAATGGAAAAAGTCCGGGCGACTGGACCTTTTTCCATTACTATAACTCTGATTTACAATGTGCACGCTGACCAATCAGCGTGCACATTTTAGAATATTAATGGAGGGTCGTTGTATAATTAGCTTCTGTTAACAGCAGCAAAGGTCAGTATGTCAGGCTTTTGTAATTCAGTTTTTGGTATGAAAGTGAAATAAATTCTCATGATCTCAGAAGAACAAAGATGCCAAGTCTTCCTAACAGCAGTGCCATCAGTCGCCTGCTTTTATACAGCTTTGTAAAAAACTTAGATCTGTATCTTTTACACCATTGCTTTCATATCTTTCAAAATAATGCAAAGATAATTTCCAAATCAATAATTTCTGTTTTTGAAAGACAAGAAAGAAACCAAAATGCTCAAAACTACTTCAAGGACAAAAAAAAAAAAAATAATAAATTTTCCACCCCAAAAAGAAGTGATTAGGAATCTGTTTATCATAAAATAAAACAATTCAAATGAAGAAAATGATGCAGTTAAAAGCAGAAAAAATGTCAGTGAGGATTATTAGACATTTCAGTTTTAGGTGAAGGGCAAGATCATAACCATTTGCTTATAGTACCCAAAGGCCAACATTTTATTGTCAAATCCACATAGTAGACTGTCTGAAAATCTCTGCTGTTGCGATTTGTTTAATTTCAAGTAATTCATTTCTACTATTTCTGGTCTATCCAGAAATCGTCCATCTGTAAGACCCTTGGCCCATTCTCCTTGGATTATATGCTAGTAGAAAGGAGAAAACATCATCATCATCCTCAGTTTAGGGACTATTTCCTGCAAGTCTTTAAAAAAAGTTTGCATTTGTTTTGGGAAATCCATGAAACTAACAATCTATGTCTTCACAATCAGATATTTTATCATCTCACTTTCAGTCACAATCAATCTCACTGTAAGGCTACCAGAGTGCTTTATATTCTATCTGAAGCTCACCTATTTTCATTTCAGTGAACTTGTTCTTCAGAGTGCTTTATATTCTATCTGAAGCTCACCTATTTTCATTTCAGTGAACTTGTTCTTCAGAGTGCTTTATATTCTAACTGAAGCTCACCTATTTTCATGTCAGTGAACTTGTTCTTCAGAGTGCTTTTTATTCTATCTGAAGCTCACCTATTTTCATTTCAGTGAACTTATTCTTCATAGTGCTTTCTGAAGCTCACCTATTTTCATTTCAGTGAACTTTTTCTTCAGAATGCTTTATATTCTATCTGAAGCTCACCTATTTTCATTTCAGTGAACTTATTCTTCAGAGTGCTTTATATTCTATCTGAAGCTCACCTATTTTCATTTCCGTGAACTTATTCTTCAGAGTGCTTTATATTCTATCTGAAGCTCACCTATTTTCATTTCAGTGAACTTGTTCTTCAGAGTGCTTTATATTCTATCTGAAGCTCACCTATTTTCATTTCAGTGAACTTGTTCTTCAGAGTGCTTTATATTCTATCTGAAGCTCACCTATTTTCATTTCAGTGAAGTTGTTCTTTTTTTTTCTTGCTCAGACCCCGTCTCCCAAATTATACTACTTGCCACATGATACCACACCACGCATTCATCATTATCTGTCATGGATCTCTGACCACCTTTATGTTTTGTCATCTAATTCTCCCCATCATCTTCATGTACATATTACAAGAACTTGATTTCATACTGCTTGGATTAAGATTGCTTGCTTTAATTAATTTACATTTGTTGTGTTCTAACTTTGCCTATTGGGCAAAGACCATTTACAAGGAGAATCCAAACAGAAAAGCTCCAATGTAAGATGAATATCAGAATGGGAGCCTTATATCTGGGAGTTGCAATAGCAGCTGACAATGTCTGATATAAGATTATTCTAATGGGAAGACAATAAAATGCTGGGAGTGCTCTTACCTAATGTATTTTAGAGTTATTTTTTGGTATATTAACTTGATAATAACTGGCTGACCTCAAGTATTTGCCAAAAGAATACCAGATTAGATGTCTATCCTAACCAGGTCAAGGATGCCTATATCTTAAATCTGTGAGTGAATGCAAGTTGTATATAGTTTTAGATTATTCTATTTATTTCTATTGTACTTTATTATTTTGGTTATTTCTCTTAATATTTTATTATTAGATTTATTTTATAGCTTTCATTTGCCTGCAGTCCTATCTCTGCCTTGTTTACCCTTTTACTATCACCCTTCGTTTGATCATGATATTTTCAATTTTTCCCTTCACCTTTCCATTTTTTAATTCTATCCCCCCCCCATTGCTAACTCCATTTCTAGCTTACCTTAATACTGGTGTTCTCACCTTTCTTTTGTTGTTCTGCTCTTCCCATCTCTTCCTTTTTTATAATCATCAGACATAGAACATGCAATTTTGCTATATGTTGCACACATTTTACAATTTGCTGTATGCTCTGAGTGTGTGAGTATATGTATACGTATGTGTGCATGATTCTGCACAATTTGACTAAAAAAATGTTGAAACACTAAATGTCTAAAACAAGAAATCTCAAAAATTTAATTTTCCTTTCCCCCACTGTTGTGCACTCCCAGATATTATATATATATATATATATATATATATATATATATATATATATATATATATATATATATATATATAATTCAGCGGTGCGCACAGGTGTGTCCATGAATTAAGTTTCAACATTTTGTGTCATTGGCATTTTTTCTTTCAACTTTTTTTTTTAATGATCAAACATAATAGTGTCATATATATATATATATATATATATATATTATAGATAGATTAGATATAGCTATGTATGTATATATATATAAATATATATATATATATATATATATATATATATATATATATTTATATATATATTCATAGATTAGTACTAGGCTAACTGCCCTTGTGAGCTATTTTAAGCCTAGCCAATTATCCCCTGTGAGATTCAAACCCTGTACCTTGTGTTTATAAGGCAAACACCTCCCAACCCCTATATATAGACACACACACACACACATATATACACACACACACACACATACACACACACACACACACACACACACACACACACACACACACACACACACACACACACAAGTACGATACTGATGAACGTAGTTTCCTAAAAACATTTTTGAGAGGCAAGCCCTTTTGCTCCCTTATATAAAGGAGTTAGCTCCCCATACCCTCTTGCTTATGTGTACCAAGTAAGCAAGACAACAGGCATTGCAGAAAAGAGAAAACAACAACCATTAAAGGTGAAATCCAGTGTACACTACTGCAATCTCAAACCACAGCAAAAACATTCTGGGAGCTTGGCTCAGGCAGTACATTTTCTGGAGATTTACATTTAAGCAGAAAAGATCTTTCCAACAGAGCACTGATTTTAACCTGTTCTTTTACTTTTTATGCAACAAGTAGCTTTCAGTCTGTTGCAAATATGAGAAATTGGGTGTTGCTTTCACATGACAGAATCACATATCTCTGTATATGAATATATATATATATATATATATATATATATATATATATATATATATATAATACAGACACACACAAACACACACACACACACACACACACACACACACACACACACACACACACACACACACGGATTTATGTCACATTATCCCCTGCAGATTATATATACCAATTCTTAGATCGCACCATAATAGGGAAAGGAATAAATTCCCTGACGCTCACTTTATAGGGATCTACACGGGCAAGCTTTAATGGAGAATTTACCCTTTTCCCTGCTGTAGTCTGATCTTAGAGTTGGTATATATAATTTGCAGGGGGGCTTGGCTCCCTACAAAAATGTAGATTTTTTTTTTTACATAAGACACTTCAGAAACTTGAAGAAATGGTTTCAACCATGTGATTTTGAAGTTTCCAAAACTTGATAATGTGACATAAACCCATATATATATATATATATATATATATATATATATATATATATATATACATACACACACACATACACATATGTAAAGTTAAACTGAAAGGAACACAACAGGAATGTAAATAAACATCCACATTGTATTGAATGCAGCTGGCACCAGTAACAGACCTGGTTTCCCATCCCATCTTTTTCACTGAACCACAACAACAAGGATTTGTTTGCTTAATCAATGCAACAGATGTGATTTACAAACTATATGTGCTGTTCAGACACAGTCCGTGAAGAAAAGATGGTGTTAGTTCATGTTAGTAGAGTACAAGCCATAAAGTAAGATGCATTACATTTTTAAGGACTGCAGTAAAACTGTGCTTACTTTTGTTATGCACAATAATGCCATTCTTTTGATAAATAGTCTATTTCCTTTAAAGTTAAGTACAGCATCTGCTGCATACAAACATATATTGTGGTGTCATATGCCTCTCTTTATTTCAAACACACTAGAATCTGTCAAAATGGGCTCAATTGTTATATCATACTCTGGTAACTCAATACATTGATTTTTTTTCCTGCTGTAAGTACCAGAAATTCCATTTCAGCTTTATTTTAAAGAAACCATATGAATAATGTCAGTTTTCTATTATTATTCTAATTTTCTCCATAATAGTTTGCTGACGTTTTTGTGAATCATTTACCTTTATCTGTCATAATCTTCAAAAGCAGGCAATTGTACTGCTCTAGTGGACCATTAGTTTAGGCATCTTCTCAAAACTTTGTACTAGTCTGGGGGCCATGCAAGGACAGAGACATCTTAGGCTGCTGGAAGGAGTCCAGAAAAGCTACAAGAAGCATGAGATGGAGGGGAAGGGATATGACCAGAAGCAGGAGGAGATGAAACTCTTCTTAGCAGAACCCAAAAAAATACAGAAAATAATCATGTCAAGGGAGTATTAAGCTTTCATCCTAAACAGGAAATACTAAGGGGAAGATAGGGATTAAAGGCAGCACTTTACAGAGACCAACTAATCCCTGAATATCTGAAAGCACTTCTTTACACTGGGTTGTGGACCCATGAAATGGGCTGTAAGAATGCATTAAGGAAAATAAATCCATGGAGTCATGCATGAGAGCGTGGGGCAGGTGCAGAAGGAGTGAGAGGTTCGAAGAGATGAAGGGGAAGTACAGTGTTAGAAGCATTTAAAGGGTAGAGTAGACAGGCTTACTGGCACCTTCTATAACAGGACAAATGAAATTATACCACAAAATGTAGCTGTGAGTGCTGAGAATAGTTTCATAAGTGTTCAGGCTTCAGGATTATTTTATCGTTACAAATACATTTTTCTCAAGGTAAAAACAGTTATCTGCATTTTTATCCATAAATTTTGATTGCCTTATTAGGACCAGTACTGGCATGTTTGATCTCTCATACTAATTTGCATAAATTGCTAAATATTTAATTTTTCCCAGCTTAACTTTGCAGTGGTCTTGGAATTTTAAATGTGTTACAGAATGAGTGTGAAAATAGATTCCATTAATTGAAAATGTCTTATAATTGCTTGTGTTTTAATTAAGCCATATATCAAGCATATTTATAATTATGTGGTCTATTTTCATTTATTCTGCCCAAAGAATGTAGACAATTAGTATTCTGACACACCATTTGACACAATAAAGTATTATTTAAATATGTAAGTGTGCTATTACCTTAAGGTTATAAAACAGGCATATTTGAAATGTAAGGCTGTTGTATTTAAATAAACTTGGGTTATGCAAATCTGTGAGAGACTGCACTTTTTAAAAGTTTATCAAAAGGTGATTTGTTTGAAAAGACTGCTCCAACGGATGAATTTTTCCTTACATCTGTAGCACAGTGGGCCTTAGGACTGATTATATATGCTGCAGAGATAAAGGCCATGCAGCTCTTTGCTTGGAGATATGAGCAGATTTGCCCCACAAGAAATCATTGTATTTCCAATCTGTTTGGTGAAATGTAGTTTTGATTTTTTTAAGCAAAATTACACTGATTAAGTGGAAAGTGATGCATGGGCAGATATACATACATGTGCATTTCCTTAAAAGTGCACCCATAGAAGCAAATGGTACCATCTTAACAATATCCTAAAAATATTCCAAGACACTGCAATAAAATAAATAGGCACAACCCTTAAATGTCATGGGCTGTTAACAAAGTGGATCTCATAATTCTAATAAATGTGAATCTCATTAAGTCTCCAGGACATGTATCCAAAATTTATAGAAAGCACCTACTGTGTTACTTGCAGATTCAATATTTTATTGATTCAGAATCTCTGCAACAGAGATCCTACTACCTGTATCTTCTTTTAACCTTCAAAAATACCTGCTCTAAGCCCCGTCCTTTGATTTCTTTGCTCCCTGGATGTATAGAACCCTCTGGTCACTGCTCTTTTCTTTGTTAGCCTTGTGTCCAATACATGCTTCCCTCATCCTGTCTCACTTAGCACCCACTCCTCATGGGTCAACCATGGGTCACTCTGAGCATGTGTGTAACCAGTACACCATATTAACTTTAACCTCTGAGGGTAAAATATATGACCCTTCATAGCTGTCAGTATTCAAGTATAGGAAGGCTGCAACCCACCCCCAAGAAGTGGAAATGCCCTTTTATCAAGCCAGTGGACAGAAGGAAGTATTTGCCTATTAATATCATCATTTCCCACAGAATTATATTTTCCATCCCTTTATCCTCAATTAATGTCTTAACCACAGTCTCTTTCCAACTCCTCTGTACCATCCTCACCTTCCATTTTCTAGCCTTCCCCATCTGCTGTACAAAATCCTTCCAGTATTTGACCCAGCTGCTCTGCACACTGGGTTACCATATTCACATTTATCAGCATGCACTTCTACTGTGCTGCAACCAGCTTTCTTTTACCATTATCTCTACTCTGTGCAGCCATGTCCACCTTTTCTTCCTCTCTGCCCATCCAACATAAATCATTCAACATATACAGTGCATGTCAGCCATGTGCCAGCTCAAACACCTTCCATACCATTCTCACAATCCTTTGAACGCAGAACACCTTTGCCACATTTAGACTTTCCTTGTTTGCTATGGTAGGTAACTCATGACCTTATGCAGTAATAAGCACATTAAACACAGTTATGAAAAGAATGGAAAAATACAGTGTTTGGTGATGTGTGGAACAAGTCCCCACAGCCTCTGTATCACATTGCTTCATATAACCTGCTATGAATTCACACAGCATGAGGGCAGAGAAATGGGACCTCAGCTGAGTGGGTCTAGCTTCACCCTCTAGTTACCACCCCCCATGATTCCTCATTTATAAATCTGAACAGCAGCTTCTCTTACTTCCATCCTCTACTTGAAAATTTTAAAGGAATGAAGTAACACCAGAGAACAAATTTAAGTTACATGCACAAACTGAGTCTGATACTTTATTTATGTATATATACACACTCACTACACATGTACTCATTTTACATAACTTATTTGTCATTCTCCATGCTTTCCACTCCCTGAGGTTTGTCAACAGTATTAATCTATGACATTATTATTAAAATTTTTGCTGGAATTTCTCAGATAACATGCAATTACATTAATAACAATTGTATCTTGAAAATGGACAAGTCAACAAAAATCATTATCTTGAGGGGAAGATCAAGAAATCATAAAAGACAGATATATTGAATTCATATTTGGCTTCATATACAAGTTAAGCCATTTCTTAAAGGGCAATGCAATATCAGAATGTTCAGTAACACATGAAAATGAGCTTTGTATGCAACTCGCCTACAATGGACCACATACAGCTACTGAAGAGTTGTGGGTACCACAGAAAGGAGGACATCACTCTCATCACTTAGAAGAGGAAATTTTCAGTGGGGACTGTGCAAGTTCTATTACTGACACTAACTTGATCATAATTACCTCAATAATCAAATATGTTCCTATAACCACCTGCCTAAGTCACCTTAAGTAAATTATTCACCTGTCACTACCAACTAGTACTTCTTAACATCCTTACACCTCTTTTTACCACACCTATGTTTTGTTTTTGCTTTAGATATTATCCCAGATTTAGTCATTTGACTGCCATACTAGCCTCATAGAGAAATTGCAATTATTTTTTTGTAATATGTTTCACTTCATGACTATAAAAACCCAATAGAAATGAATGTGTTGAATTAATGCTCTGATGTCTTTTTTATATTAATGTTGAGTCTTGTTCTATACTTTGTCTTTTTTTGCATTAATATCTTTTTACATTAATGTTTATTACTGTTCTGTACTGATTATACTGCGGTGGTGGTGCTGCAGTAGCATTGTCGCCTCACAGTAATACGTTGTCCTGTTCGATTCTCAGCTAGAGCGTCTTCTGTGTGGAGACATGCGTGAATGGGCGTACCTTCGTTGAAGGTTGTGCATCAGGGCCGGCAACTCGGCACGTAAAAATCTACTGCCGATCATTAGTCGACCGGAGTTCCGCTGTGGCGACCCCTAACCGGGAAAAAGCCGAAAGACACAACAACTGTTCTGTACTGATTATATAATGGTATACATATTATTGTAACTGTATTTGGAGCTTTCCTCCCCGGGCCTCCACTGAAAATGGGTCTCTGGCCCAGTGGACTTTCCCGGTTACCAAATGTCAATAAATAAATGAATTTAAACAGTACTAAACATAAGCATGAGTCTTTGGAAAAGAATGGAAGCATCACAGTTTACAGTATTCAAGGTAATGTACTTCAATGTTGTAAAGAGATTAAAAACTTAGGAGACACTGTAGGCAGCAACTGTAGCACAAGTTACAAACTAGGCTGCACATTTAGATTTTTCAAATCCATCAAAGATGAGATGTTAGCAGGTTTGTTACTAGTTCAGTGAGGTCAAAATTGGAATGTAGCTGTATTCTGCAGTTTGTAAACCTTAAAGTCATGACTGCAAAACAATAGAGAAATAGAAAGAATGAAGACTTTGAATTACTGACAGCAGTTAACATGTTTTGGTCTAGTTTTCTTAATACAGGTGGTTAAGTGATAAACTTACCAATATGAGAATTTTTTATTTGAAATTTATGGGTTCATTAGAGGTTATGTAAAGAACCTTTCAAAGTTCCATATTGGTTATAAATAATGATTCAACTTCTTGGCTTTGTGGGTGAGTGAGTGAGTGAGTGAGTGAGTGAGTGAGTGAGTGAGTGAGTGAGTGAGTGAGTGTGAGTGAGTGGAAAATGGAATGAACTATCATTGTATATAAGGAACAGCCATAGCACTAATTCCTTTAAGAAATTGGACCTACATTTTGGTGTCATTGCTTGAAGCTAGTGGTGAATTTTGACTAAATCAGTGATAGTAAAATATCTAAAGAACGATGGAGTTAGAAGCAAGTCATATATGTTAGAAGTGAATGTGTATACCAACATATACTTCACTTAATTGGTAAAGGAGCCAAAATTAATATCCTGCATAAAAAATATTGCCAGGAACCCAAGCAAGTCTGTAACAATATCATAGGTGGGCTATACTGAATGGAGGCAGTCAAATAAACAAGCTATGCTTCCCCAATTCTCTGATATGTAATTATTCTCATTTCAGGGTCTCACAACCTCTGAGATCAGTGCCACACTTATGCTCATCTCAAACCAGGTACTTCATTAATCTTCAAGGCTGATCAACCCTGGAGTGAGACTGACTAAGTAGCATGGTGCTGCCCGGGGGCTTCCCTCTCCAAGCATTTATACTTTTATACACAGACTGTATTCTCCACAGCTGCATTACATTTGGGGACTGCTGTGTGATATTTGACATATCTTGTATTGCAGGTTTAGGGAATGAGTTTTGTGATGACTGAATGACAACGCAGCACTCAGAAGGCCAGTGATACTATACTAAAACGGGAGAATGACAAATACCTATAGAAGGAAATACTAAACCATGAATAAGAAAAACTTGAGCGAATGATAAATTCACAGTCAGCCGAGCTGATCTTGGCAACTGCTCAAAGCAACAAAACCTGACACTGACTGTGGTGTCTGAAACTGTGTTGCATAGCTCTCAACACCCAAACATTAAACGTTATAGCACTGGCCTTTAAAATCCTAGCAGATGGCCAGGAAGAGGAACAATCTCTTATTTTTTTTACAACGTAAAGTCTTTATTTAGTTGATACTATATAGTCAGAGGAACCAAATCTTTATATAGGCTTACTTTATGTGTTTAATAAAATACAAATGCAGAATCTTATCCCAAAGGATACCCCATCTATGGAATAAACTTCCCATCCTTGGATTATTTTAATAGTAACAGAATGGTTAGTGAAGGTGGTCCGATACCAGTTAAAAATGACTCTTAAAATGGGGTGCCAAAGTTTGTTTCAGCCTTTATACTAATGACTATATTTTGCATGAGAAGAAAAGAGAGGATGTCCTGAAAAAATAATGGACTGCTTCACTACTTTTGGCAGGCTGCCTAAATAAGTAATAATCAGAAGTTACTGTATATGGTCATGGCTTGTCTCAGCTTTGATAGAAGGATGAGGTAATGGACAAATAAAGGAAAACACATTCATAGGGCTGGAGGGAAGATGTTCCTTATGAGGCACTGTCCAGAGGAATCTAAAGAACTTGGAGAAAAAAGACAGAGGGTCTTCTTTTCAAAAGGGAAGGAAGTAAGGGCTCTTTACTGAGAACAGGCAGCACAGTCTGAGTCAAAATTTTCGGGGACATACTATAGATTCTCAGTCAAAGTTCTTTTATGGTCTGCAAAGAAAGGCTGAGGTATTGGGGTTAAGGTGTGGAAAAGGGTAAAGATTAGTGAAGATTAAGGGCCAGCAGAACTTAGAAGAGGGCTGTTTTACTTCCCATTCTGTGTGTTGGTCTTTAATATAAGGCAATGAATAAGATATCTGATACTGGAAAAAAAGGGGGCTAATTACTGTTGTGTGTTAGGCAAAAGAGAATACAAGGGTTTTAGAACAAGAAAGGGTTACAAAAAGATGGCTGACTCTATTTAGGTGAAGTTTCTGAAAGAAAATAAATATGGATTGTTGAGATGGGAAAATATGAAGCTGGGAGTGATTGAAGTGCATGATTTCCAGGGAGATCTGGCTGCAGAAGGGAATTCAGTGGAGTCACAGGAAAGCAGCAACACTGGGATCCATGGGGAGGAATATTTACCAGCTCAGACCCGTAAAAAGAGAATCAGATTCATATCATTAGATGGCTTGAAAAAAAACTTATAAAGCTATCATACACAGAATGGTGGAGCCATAAGCAACTGAAGGAAAAAGTGGTCCAGTAATGCTTAATCCAGAAAGGGATTACAGAGAAGATTTGATAGGAATCATTGGTAAAATGAAGCAGTATCTGAAAAGGAAGGAAGGAGTTGAGCGGATCTATAGGGACATTATGCAGTCAGCAGACTACATTAAAATGAAGGCATTCATGATAAAGTAAACAAGGGCAGAAGGGATCAGCCTATTAGATGATAAATGAGACAGGAAGAGGACAGCATAAATACAACTGAAAAGACAGCATAATATCTGAGATCAGAAATTACAAGTAATACATTGCGGGTTTTGACATACCTTTGATTACTGGGAAAGTCCAACTGTGGTGAAGGTCGAGTGAGACAGGCTCCACATTATAAGCTTTTTGGTACTTTTCCGTTATCAGGCAACACTTGTACCGCACTAGCACGTGCACAGGAAGTTAGTACAACCACAGGCTTTGTGCTAGCAATCATTTATGAAGTCTGAAACTCAAATGCCAGTCATTACTTACTGACATTAATTCCCAATCTTTTGCCAGAAACCCAAACATAATATGGGGAACACAACCAAAATACGAGGGCAAAATCTGGACAATTACGTGATATGAGTACCGTCTATAGGAGAGGAGGACAATGTACATGATGTGGAATTAACAAGTCTGCATCTACAACATGGACACTTCAATTACAAATACATCCCTTTGTTATGTAGTTAAGTAAAGTAATTGTAACTGGCTAAAAAGGGAGATGGAGTGCAAAGGCATGGAGTGCATTTTGCACATTCCCTGTGGCTCCTAAAGAAGTGTTTCATTGATGCACCCAAACGTATGGTGGTAAAACTGGTATCTGTCCTATAAACATTCAAAGGTTGCAGCTAGAGTACAGCTACCTGGAATATACAAATATTAAGTGATGGCTACTGATACAAGTAATGTTTACATTTTAATATGAAACTTAAAAACCTTTTCTTTAACTAACATACAGAGTCATAGGCCCTAGCATTCAGAAAAGCTTAGCACATTGCAAACATTCCCTATTGAAATACTGGGACTCACAATTCCGAGTCTTGAAATGCTAAAAGAAAGACCAAAAATATATGAGATGAGTGAATTGTAAACATCTGTTTTCTCCTTTAAACTTGTTTTTCTGTTGGGCCCTTTTTCAACCCCTGATGTGGGAGCAAGCCGCCACCAACACCCCTCAAAATTGTATATACCACTACGAGATCTCCATACTTCAGAGAAAAGGGAATGCAAGGACTCAGCATTGCGGGTTTTGGAAATTCAAATGGCTATCCTTTCTGATTCACAGACTGCTGAACTGTTGAGACTTTCCCCCCCTTTTGGGGCCCTCAGAGTTAAGTGCAGTCTTACAGGTGAAGCCAAATGCTAATACAACAGTCCAGGGGGGAGTGCCTACTTTTAATTAGCTATACGCTCTTTCCCATAAATATTTACTGCTTTCAATTTACTTAGTGGAGTTTAATTTATTCTAGGAAGAAAAAGTGACTCCTGTCAAAAGATGGTAGCCATCCATTCACTCCTGTGAGAGTACTTGTGGTGCAGGGCAAGTTCATTCAAGATCTCAGAGGAGGAGGAGGTGTGTGTGTGTGTGTGTGTGTGTGTGTGTGTGTGTGTGTGTGTGTGTGTGAGTGTGTGTGTGTGTGTGTGTGTGCGTGTGTGTGCGTGTGTGTGTGTGTGTGTGTGTGTGTGTGTGTGTGCACGTGTGTGTGTGTGTGTGTGTGTGTGTGTGTGTGTGTGTGTGTGTGTGTGTGTGTGTGTGTGAGTGTATCTCTGTATAGGCATGAATGAGGCTCTGTGTGTGTGTGTGTGTGTGTGTGTGTGTGTGTGTGTGTGTGTGTGTGTGTGTGTGTGTGTGTGTGTGTGTGTGTGTGAGTGTGTGTGTGTGTGTGTGTGTGTGTGTGTGTGTGTGTGTGTGTGTGTATGTATGTGTGTGTATCTGTCTGCCTAGGTGGCATGAATACAAAGAGGTTAGGTAGGGAATTATGAATCTGAATGTGACACTTAAGGCTGCCACCTTTTAAGTGGACCAAATAGGGACATGGGGGTGTGTGGCCAATATGACACTGGCCACACCCTCTACCCATGATATCACCACAGGAGTGGTGAAGGAAATGCAGTTATGAGAATGACAGTTTGAAGTAATTACAGTATATTGAAATTTCTAACAACCCATTTAAATTATGCAGCTTTATCAGTAAGTGAAGCATTACTGCAGAAATACGTACATCCATTACTCATCTGTTAACAGTAAGTAAACTTTACAGAAAAAAACACTACTCATATTAAACAGACAAATATGTTTTTAAAAAGCAAAAATACTCTAAATTCTGTATATTACACTAATCATAACTATTCTGATTAAGAAAACTAAAAAATCTACATACTGCACACAAGCAAACTAAAGTTTTTTGAATCTATATAATTGAACAGAGTACATTTAATGTAAGTTAAATCAAAAAATCTAAATTCTACTTATTACACTATTCTATAACTATTCTAAACAAGAAAACCGAAACATCTGCATACTGCACCCTGCAAGCAAGCAAACAACCATCCAAACATCTATATAGAATGTCAAATATACTATGTTTACTGCTGAATATACCTGCATCCCCAAAAAATAAAATTATATGTACACATTTTCACTTTTGAAAGTACTTGTGGCATGTCATCTCTAAACAGCTAATATAAAATAAATTACAATGCACAGCAGACCCCTCCCACCCAATTTACCTCTGAACACAACATTAGTAATAAAAAAAATAAAACCTGTATCACAAAGAAGAAAGAAAAGGCCCAACAGCAGCACAGACATATTTGTACTGTTCTCAAAGCAGTATAGTTTAAACTTATTGAAGACAGCATTAAGAAAAAATAAAATACACACGTTTCCACCATAAAAGCAAGCTATCCTGAGACAGTGACATGTATTAGTAGAGAGCCATATGCACTGTGTTTACTTCTAAATATGTCCCCTAAAAAATAAAATTGTGGACACATTTTCACTTTTAAAAGTACTTTTTGCAAGACATCACTAAACAGCCACTATAAAATAAATTACAATGCACAGCAGACCTCACAGACCTTATTTACCTCTGAACACAGTATTAGTAAGAAAAAAAAAACCTATAGCACTAATTTACTCTTCACAGCAAATAAATAAATAAACTCAACAGCAGCACAGACATATCCATACTATACCCAGAGCAGTAGATTTTATCTTACTGAAGACATCATTAAAAAAATAAACACATTTCTACCTATAAAAGCAAGCTATCCTGAAAGAACCACATGTAGTTGTAAAATACCAAATATATTTACCTATGAACACAACCCCTCAAAAATACACACAATTTCACTTTTAGTTCTTGCAAATTCATCACTAAACAACCACTAAAAAATATGCAAAGCAGTACATCTTAATTTCTTGACGGCAGAATTAAAATATAAAATACACACATTTCCACACAAAAAGTGCAAACTGTAGCAAAACATTTCTATCTTTAAACCAAACTATCTGGAAATAGTCTCAATAATATCTACTAGCAAAATATCAAATGCAGTACATTTATCCATCAACATTGCCCCCACCAGAAATAAAAAAAAGTTCTCTAAATACATTTTCACGTGTAAAACCTGCTGCTTCCAAATCATCTCAAAACAGCCACAACCGCTATTGATTCAAATAATTATATATTTGCAAATCTCAAAACCACTACAGATTCAAATACTGTGCAGTGTACCCCATTTACCTCTAAATATTAAAAAATTAAAAATGGAAAGAAAATTCAATATCCCCACTTTTTAAAAAAATTAGATGCAGAAAATCCTACTTGCACTACAATCACGATCTTTGCTGGGCTGAATGGCTTCCCTTCTGGAGTAGCTAGCTGGTTGGCTGGAGTGGCTTCCCTGCTGGACTGGCTAGCTGGCTGGCTTGAGTGGTTTCCCCACTGGAGTGGCTAGCTGGAGTGGAAAAAAAAGGGCAAAACTCAGAGTCCTTTTGATCAGCAGCCATAGAAACACTAATAAAAAAACTGCTCTACATCTGTGGGCATTGTAGGGCTCTTTCTGCTCCAATCCCTACCACTTCATGAATTACAACCAGTTGCTGCATGAGATAAAACACTCGGACCTAACAGGGAATAGATTTGCCTGCAGGTCTGGGTTGGTGGTGGCACAAATGAATTACAGAGGAAAAGCCAGAAGTAATTGTGGCTTTTCCATGGCGATTCAGCTCGATTGGCAAAGTGGGATTTTTGAAGTCAAGTCCCACTGCTTTGTAAAGCAAGCAATGGGACCATTCAGTACAACCCACGAGTGTTCAATTGGTAATGGAAAGGGTGGCTACCTTAGAATGTGCAATTGAGTTAGTGTGTGTGCACCCAGATGTATGGGTGAGTGCAACCTTAGAATGTGCAAATGAGTTAGTGTGTGTGCACCCAGATGTATGGGTGAGTGCAGCCTTAGAATGTGCAAATGAGTTATTGTGTGTGCACCCAGATGTATGGGTGAGTGCAACCTTAGAATGTGTAAATGAGTTAGTGTGTGTGCACCCAGATGTATGGGTGAGTGCAACCTTAGAATGGGCAAATGAGTTAGTGTGTGTGCACCCAGATGTATGGGTGAGTGCAACCTTAGAACGTGCAAATGAGTTAGTGTGTGTGCACCCAGATGTATGGGTGAGTGCAACCTTAGAATGTGCAAATGAGTTAGTGTGTGTGCACCCAGATGTATGGGTGAGTGCAACCTTAGAATGTGCAAATGAGTTAGTGTGTGTGCACCCAGATGTATGGTTGAGAGCAACCTTAGAATGTGCAATTGAGTTAGTGTGTGTGCACCCAGATGTATGGGTCAGTGCAGCCTTAGAATGTGCAATTGAGTTAGTGTGTGTGCACCCAGATGTATGGGTGAGTGCAACCTTAGAATGTGCAAATGAGTTAGTGTGTGTGCACCCAGATGTCTGGGTGAGTGCAACCTTAGAATGTGCAAATGAGTTAGTGCGTGTGCACCCAGATGTTTGGGTGAGTGCAACCTTAGAATGTGAAAATGAGTTAGTGTGTGAGCACCCAGATGTATGGGTGAGTGCAACCTTAGAATGTGCAAATGAGTTAGTGTGTGTGCACCTAGATGTATGGGTGAGTGTTTCCATGAGGTTGAGTGAGTGTAGGGGGGCTTGATTGTGGATGAGCAGATGTGGGTGTGTGGGGGAATGTCTAAGAGAGAGAGAGAGTGTGTGTGTGTGTGTGTGTGTGTGTGTGTGTGTGTGTGTGTGCGTGCGTGTGTGTGTGTGTGTGTGTGTGTGTGTGTGTGTGTGTGTGTGTGTGTGTGTGTATGTGTGTGTGCATGCACGCGTGCATGGGCATTTGATTGAGAGTGTATGAGGGTACCTTTGCTAATGTCATACCCGGGCAGATAGAAAGAACACTAGCAAGATCTGGTCTGACAACACATTTTTCAATTCAACAACAAGATAATGTGCTAATAATGAAGTCTTCCTCATTATGGTTATACCTGCCTCTGAATCATATTTTATCAGCATTGTTCTAACTGACCATCCCACATTGGAAAATGCACATTAGTGGTGAGGCTTTTTTAATCCTAGGGTGGATGTTTAAAGTAATCCTGTAGAAATACCTTTAGAAATGTAGAATAAGATTTTTGCCCATATAGTGGAATCCATGGATGGGATATGGCATGATCATTTGACTCCTGATTTGCTGAGTAACCAATTAATTAAAATTTGCCTTTTAAAATGTTAAAAAAGAAGGCCTTGGGAGCCCTCTCAAAATAGCATGCCCCGTGGTCACACATCCTCACAACCTTGTGGCAAAATAACTGTACTTTGATGCATCAAGAATGCATTATTTTTAAATGCATTCAATTTCAGAAAGTTAAAACAGTTTTTAAAAATACAATGTACAAAAGATTGGACACTAAGGAGGGAGAAAAGGACCGGTACCGATTGGCTAGACAGAGAGACCGAGCTAGTAAAGATGTGCAGCAGGTAAGGGTGATAAAGGATAATGAGGGAAACGTACTCACAAGTGAGGAGAATGCATTGAGCAGATGGAAAGAGTACTTTGAGGGGCTGATGAATGAAGAGAATGAGAGACAGAGAAGGTTGGATGATGTGCGGATAGTGAATCATGAAGTGAAACAGATTAGCAAGGCGGAAGTAAGGATAGCTATGAAAAGGATGAAGAATGGAAAGGCTGTTGGCCCATATGACATACCTGTGGAAGCATGCAGGTGTTTGGGTGAAATGGCAGTGCAGTTTTTAACTAGATTGTTTAATGAAATCTTGTAAAGTGAGAGGATGCCTGAGGAATAGAGAAAAAGTGTTTTTGGTACCTATTTTTAAGAATAAGGGTGATGTGCAGAGCTGTAGTAACTACAGAGAGATTAAACTGATCAGTCACAGCATGAAGTTATGGGAAAGAGTAGTGGAAGCTAGGTTAAGAAGGGACGTGATGATTAGTGATCAGCAGTATGGTTTCATGCCAGGAAAGAGCACTACAGATGCAATGTTTGCTCTGAGAGTGTTGATGGAGAAGTACAGAGAAGGTCAAAAGGAGTTGCATTGTGTCTAGCATATGACAGAGTATCTAGAGAGGAGTTGTGGTATTGTATGAGGAAGTCGGGAGTGTCAGAGAAGTATGTAAGAGTGGTACAGGATATTACGAGGGTTGTGTGACAGTGGTGAGGTCTGCGGTGGGAGTGATGGATGCATTTAAGGTGGAGGTGGGATTACATCAAGGATCAGCTCTGAGCCCTTTCTTATTTGCAATGGTGATGGACAGGTTGACAGACGAGATCAGACAAGAGTCCCCGTGGACTATGATGTTTGCAGATGACATTGTGATCTGTAGTGAGAGTAGGGAACAGGTGGAGGAGACCCTGGAGAGGTGGAGATATACTCTAGAGAAAAGAGGAATGAAGGTCAGCAGGACTAAGACAGAATATATGTGTGTGAATGAGAGGGAGGATAGAGGAATGGTGAGAATGCACGGTGTAGAGGTGGCGAAGGTGGATGAGTTTAAGTACTTGGGATCAACAGTTCAGAGTAATGGTGAGTGTGGAAGAGAGGTGAAGAAGAGAGTACAGGCAGGATGGAGTGGGTGGAGAAGAGTGTCAGGAGTGATTTATGACAGACAAGTAGCAGTAAGAGTGAAAGGGAAGGTCTACAAGAGGGTAGTGAGACTAGCTATGTTATATGGGTTAGAGACAGTGGCATTGACAAAAAGGCAGGAGTCAGAGCTTGACGTGGCAGAGTTGAAAATGTTAAGATTTTCACTGAGTGTGACGAGGATGGACAGGATTAGGAATAAGTATATTAGAGGGTCAGCCCAGGTTGGACGGTTCGGAGACAAAGCCAGAGAGGCAAGATTACATTGGTTTGGACATGTGCTGAGGAGGGATGCAAAGTATATTGGGAAAAAGATGCGAAGGATGAAGCTGCTAGGTAAGAGGAAAAGAGGGAGGCCTAAGATAAGGTTTATGGATGTGGTGAGAGAGGACATGCAGGTGGTTGGTGTGAGAGAGCAAGATGCAGAGGGCAGGAAGAAATGGAAACAGTTGATCTGCTGTGGCGCCCCTAATGGGAGCAGCTGAAAGAAGAAGAAGAATGTACATATAAAATACAAAACTAAACTGCTTTAAAAACACTCATATTATGGCTTCTTCACCCCCACAAAACCAAAGCACAAAACTATCACCACACCCATTCATAGTTTAAAATACTCAAATATACTGGCAAACAGTGCAATAAAAAATCAGCACTAAAATAAAAAGGATGTATAATCTCCACTGAAAGTAACAAAATGATACATGGAACAAATTTAAAATACAACAGAAATACAGAAATTCAAGTTTTAACACTTAAAAAAGTACTGAAAAATGTGCAAAAATCCCAGAGGAATAGTAAAAAAAAAAAACCACTAGAAAATTCCAAACCAAGTAGGAAAGTCCTGCCTACCCATAATGCTATCACATTATAGAAACCTGTAAACAAAACTTGAACAATGCTACATTTCTCAAATTTAACAAAATAAAATGGCACTGAAACATCTAACCTGTATATCCATCCCTTTCCACACTAAACACACTTGATATCCTTGCTACCAAATCTGTACACGTTACAGCACAATTAAATAAAAAGGGAGTGTCCTACAAAGATAGGTGATACACCTTGAGCAAAATGAAGACTTCTTAGCATCACGTACAGCTAAGTTCAACAACCATCAGCTTGCTTGAAGATAAATACCCTCTTGATCAAATCTACTACAAGAATTATGTCTTTTCCTAAGCAAAATATGTTCACAAACCTTAAAACACATTGCTTCAAGACCAAACAGTAAACATCCCCTGGAATAAACCCTTAATTCCTAAACCCATTACTCCTATAAAAAAGAAATCAATAAAACAGACCTAGTCAAAAGAAAATAAAAATAGTATCGAACTACCCCATCCCTCTCAGGAGCCTACGAAGCCCAAATGTAAAGGTCTCCCTAAAAAGCAGATACATCCTATACAGTGTACTCCAATCTGCAGTAAATCAAAGTCCTTGTGTACAAAATCTACTGAGTGTTAACGTTAGTACTAATCTGCAAAGGAAACAAGACCCACTGAAGTCAGTGGGAAACCGTAACCCCAAAACATATATATATATATACATACACACACACACACACATATATATATATATATATATATATATATATATATATATATATATATACACACACACACACACACACACACACACACATATGCATATAGATATATATATATATATATATGTATATATATATATATATATATATATATATATATATATATACACACACACACACACACACACACACACACACACACATATGCATATAGATATATATATATATATATATATATATCTATATATATATATATATATATATATATACATACACACACACACACACACACACACACACATATGCATATAGATATATATATATATATATATAAATATAGATATATATATATATACACACACACACACACACACACACACACACACACACACACACACACACACACACGCACACACACACATATGCATATATATATATATATATATATATATATATATATATATATATATATATATATATGTATAGTATTTCCCCTTCCTTTTATGACCCAGTCAATGGCTGGAAAGGGCTCTTAATGACTAGTTCATTTACCTGGTTAATTAACCTTGTTCTGGTTAACAAATAAATACATTAACAGCTACATACAAGAGAGAGAAAATGAAAAAAAATGGAACATTTGGGCATCTCTTATTAGATCTATAATATATCCTATATTGCAGGAGTAAGAAATAGGTTTCTTGGCTCATTTGTTCTCTAATCATATAAGATCTGGCCTCCACATATTATTTCAAAATACTGAAAAATCACTTGACTGAAACCCATAATACTGAAATTTTACAATGCTAAATTTCAACATAATGAATTGTAAAGTGGACAATATAAAACCAGAATAGGTGGGGGGCGTAGCCCCCCACCCACACACCTAACTATATATACTAACTATACTAAAGGTATATGCCTTTTCTGATTTTATAGCTTCCATTTTACAATTCAGTATGTTGAAATTTAGCATTGTAAGATTTCAGTATTATGGGTTTCAGTCACGTGATTTTTCAGTATTTTGAAATTTCAATCTTATGGTCTCAGTCAAACGGGATTCAGTCAAATGAAATTTCTATCATCTGATAGGGATCCATCTATATATATATATATATATATATATATATATATATATATGTGTGTGTGTGTGTGTGTGTGTGTGTGTGTGAGTAAGTATATGTGTGTGTGTCTGTATATATGTATGTATAGGTTTACATGGATTTGGTCATAAGGCGAATTGTCGAACAGGCTGTTCTTCAAAATTATATGTCGAAGATTTAGATGTCGGAATGTGGTATAAAATTTGGAATTCGACATTTTTGACTGCTCTACCACCTAAACAAGTGCTACCAAGGGTCAAAATGGGGGGTATGTTTGGTGTTTCGACATGATTGCATTCGCAATTATGCCGAACTGGAGTTCTGCAGTCGAACATGTTGTGTTCGACAATTGGCCGTACGAGCAAATCAATGCATACCGTATGTATATGTATATGTGTCTATACATGTACATATATATGCATATGTGTCTGTATATGTATATATTTTATATCAGGCAGAATCAGAGCTAGCTATCCAGTGCCCAGTGCAGTACAACAATCTAGCACCCCTCCCCAACTTTAAGTTGAGGACCAAAAAAGGATCTAAATACCACACATAAAACAAAAGCTCTTTAGCCATAATGGCAATTGCAGTATTGGACTGATTTCTGATTGTAGGCACTACACTACTACCTGTTTGGTATCAGCCAATTATGCCCATTCACTCTGCCAGAGTGAAGCCTCTGATATACATGCATATATCTACACACACACACACACACACACACACACACACACACACACACACACACACACACACACACACACACACACACACATGCACACACACAAACACACACACACGCACACACGCACACATACATACAGATGTCTGAGACTCTTGAAGAAGCAGTAGTTTCACAGAGTACTTTAAGTATTATGCATGACAAACAGGAAAATTCTGCTTCCATGTTTCTTATTAATGAGAGTAATAAACTCCCTTAATAAGCCTTAATTTATAACAACATTCATTCTACTGCTGCCATCTAGTATATAAAATAAAAAAATATGAATGCACCTGGCAAGACTGCTTCATGCAGCAGTAGCTTTGGTACAGTGAAATATAAATAGAATGTCAAAAATCCTAAACAGATTGCTTCTTTGGTATTGGGTAATACAAATATTCTGACAAAAGTCTTAAACAGGTTGTTTCTGAAAAATTTAATTTTTACAGCCCTTTGTGTAAAGTATATAATGCAGGGGAAGAAACATGTTAATTTAAAAGCCAATCTAATCCAGTAACGTACTACTGAATCTCTTAACCTTTACTGCTAAAAATATGTCTCATTTTACTAATCTCACGTTCTTTAAATAGGAGAGACAGTTAGAGAAAATAACTAATCCAGTCCTCACAGCTACATACAGTTGTAGCTATGCTTTGTAAGGATCCAGGTGAGTGAAGCAGGAAGAATTAAAAAAAAAAGTGCTGGGTTTATGAGTCCACATTTGCATAATTTCAGGTGAAAGGTAGCAGTAGATTTATATCAACATATTTATCTTCATTTTTTTGTTTTCCCTAAAAATGGAAAAAAAATACCAGATAAAATGTCCATTATTTATATAATAGGTAACTATCAGAAAGGATATATGAAATCATATTTTAGAATACAAGTACAAAATTATTCATAATTATTAATTTCTTGCAAGCACTATACTAATTTTCTTCACATTTTTGTTCAGAAAAGGATGTGTAGATTTACCAAAGTCAATGTTTGGGCCAGAGTTCTGTTATTCTTTAGAACACTCATATGTGACTTTTAGTGTTCCTATCTTCTCACAGGAGCAACTAATGATTAATTATGGAGAAAATAATCAGCTTTTTGGTGATTCAGGAAGAAGCAATTACTTCATCTGATGCAGATTTACCCAATGACGTGGCATTGGTTAGAAGGCACTAGCCACCCAAAACCAGTTGAAATATTAAAAGAAAGTACGTGCAATATAGATCGGTAGTACCACTAAGCTCACAATCTAAAATGACACTGAAGTAAATATCTGATATCCACATGCAATGTGGCAGCCCAGAAGTATGTCAGCAGTATAGGAGACTAGGAAGAGGCTTACTTGTACCTGTTCAATGCACAATTGTTCATTCTACAGTAACTTGGGGGAATAGTTGCTTGCATAGTTGCTTGTTGAAGTCTGTGATATGATTTGTTGCCCAAGTTCACAACCTCCTGCAAAAAGCTTGTCTTGCAAGTTATTGATCATTCACTCTCTCTACAGCAACTTTGTATTCAGAATAACAACATTAAAAAATTCTCTCCTCTGCAAAAAATGCTTTTTGTAATTTTTACAAAACCTGGCTTGCAAGCTGTACATTCTCAGGTATCTGAGATCACATATCAGGTGTTTGTGCACATCACCTATCAGTTTCAAAACCTGCTGCTGGAGAACTGTGATTTGAACCCTTTAGTTTTAAGGCATAGTAGATCCTCATGAAGATCAACTCTCAACTGGGAAGTCACTGCAAGTGGTTGTGGTGGCGCTGGAAATTAATGGGAGGTTTTTGTAGGTGGAATAATTCAAGCAAGAAAGTGCCAGTGTCATGTGTAGGTCTGAGGTTTTAAAACATGCTGAATACCAAGGGGAATGACCATCATCATCAACAACTTCCTTTTCCCCATTTTCTACCTAGGGTCTGGGTGTCATGACAACTGTCACTGTTTCTCTTGAGTCAATGCCACTCTAATACTGTTTAGGTCTTCTCGCAGGCAATCCAGTCATCTCTTGGCTGGATCCCTTGTTTCCCATCTTTTTCCTGTCTGTGCCAAACTGTCTTCCTCATCTTATCTTCTGAGCTTCTTCACATGTGCCCAAACCACTGTAATCTGTTCTATTTGACCTTTTGTGCCATTGGAGCTACTTGGGTTTCTGCTCTGATGTTCTCATGTCTTCATCTTTCTCACAATGTGCATCCTACCACATATCTCAGGCACTTCATCTCCATCACCTCTAGATTCCTTAACTGCTCTGCCTTTACTGCCCAGATTTCTGTGCCATACAGTGCTACTGATCACACCACTGTTTTGTACACCTTACTTTTCAGCTTCTTTGGCATTCTTCTGTCATACACTAGGCCAGGCACTCAGTGCCAGTTGGCGGAAGCCTCTCTGATTCTAGTTTTGACCTCCTCATTCAGACTTCCCTTCTCCTCAACCATCCCTCCCACTGTTCTGCTATCTTCCCTTCTATCTCAGTTCTTAGCTTCTTCTGATTTCACCCATTTGGTGTCATTACAACTATCTTATCTGTACTTAATTTTATCCCATGCACCTTCACTTTTGCATTCCATTCCCCTATCCTTTGCTGAAGTGCTTGCTCAGAGTCTGCCTGCAATGCCACATCGTCTGCATACAGCAACATTGTTGATCTCTCTCCTCTGAACTATTTGCTAATGTAGTCCATCACCAGTATGAACAGCAGTGGGCTCAAAGCTGAACCTTAATGCACACCCACTCCCACTGGGAACCTCTCTGTCAGACTAAACACTGTTCATACCTTTGAGTCATTCTGTCCTTGTACATAGCCTGCACTAATTCTACCAATCTTTCTAAGACTTCCAGACACTGCAGGACTGCTCAGATCAGCTGTCTTGGGATCTTGTCATATGCTTTTTCCAAGTCTAGGAATGCCCAATTGGACTCTTTCTTCATCTCTAGCTTCTTCTCAACCATCTGTCTCACTGCAAGTATTGGGTTGGCTGTGCTGCATCCTGATCTGAATCCATACTGTCCATTTCCCATCTTACCTTCTACTACTTTGATAAATGAATATGCAATCAGTCTCTCTACAACTTTCATACAGTGTAAACAACACAAAACGAGGAACCTTGTTTACAGACAGAAACGCCACCGAGATAGATTTATCTTTGAGTTTTGTTACTATTTTCAGTACGAACTCAGAAGCAATTTTGGACATCATCCGTAAGAATTGGAGGTTGATATCTTCAAATCCGTTATTAGCAGGAAAATTGGGAAGGGAACCCAGATTTACTTTTAAACGATCTAAAAATTTGAAAGAACTACTACAAAGGGATGCTCAACAACACAGTTTTTACAAAAGGAAAGGAATGTCCAGATGTGGATTTTGTAACTACTGTATAAACGTCCGAACAGGAGAGACATTCCATGTCAGGGAAAGGAAATTTGCCATCAGACATGCACTTAATTGTGAGAGCAAATCCGTCATATACATCGCCATGTGCAATTGCTGTCCTGGGTTTTACATCGGGAAAACCGACAGGTGACTGCGAGATAGGATGTACGAGCACTTGTATGCAATCAGAACATGCAAGGATGACAATGCATTGGCCAAACACACTGCTTTGTTCCCAGGACACAGCTTTAGTTTCATGGCTATAGACCATGTACCCTTAAAAATTAGGGGGGGCCCTATACCTTTAATTTTAGAAAACTGTGAGCTGGACTGGCAATTGCGCCTGGATGCGTTCTGTTTTCCTGGCCTTAACACTAATTGTAATATTGCCCCAGTTCTTAAATTAAAAAGTTATTTTAGGTAAAATTTCACAGGTAATACACAGGCACCTATGACATTAGATCCGACTAGGGTATTAGCCAGCATCTCTTTGATCTAACTTGTTAATGCCTTGGTAGGTTTGTTTGTTTGTTTTTCAGCTCTTTGAACTGACACACTGTGTCTAATTAGCTGACCTGTCTTTAGACCATCTAGGGCCGGATTTACCTAACATTCAGGTCGTTTTACTAGTCCTAGGTGCTCCAGTAGGACGAAACTATTGGCAGTCACGTGTAGACATTTTTGGTTGCAAGTGTAGCTGCAGGGCACTGACATTTTTCATCTAGTCCTGCACGGCTATATTTCAAATAAAATAACAAGAAGACTGAATCAAGCTTTGATTGAACAAATATGGGTTGTTCACATACTGTGTATTTTATATTGTACACTGCTTTCAGTGTTTCTTATGAGTATCGGGACTTATTCCCGATAGACCCATTTATACACTACACATGGAGTTTGTAGTAATTAGTAATGACATCTGGTTACTGTCATCCGAATTTTGGTTAAGTCGTTGTGATTTAAGTTATACAAGTGAACTTAATCTTTTGTGTTGTTCGCGTTTTTATATAAAAAATGTTTTTAATGATTTTTACGATTAGGTACTTGGCATGTGTTTTTAAATATAATGTGTCAGTAACAGGAAACAGGAATACGTTACTTCCTGATTCAGTATTTTAAATTGGAGTGTTTTCTTGTTCAATTTGTCTCTCTGAAGAAGCTGCAGTGATCTGCGGCGAAAACGCTCTTTTGTTGGTTCAAAATAAAAGCGTTAAGAAGCTTTCCGACTCGGTGGCGTTTCTGTCTGTAAACAAGGTTCCTCGTTTTGTGTTGTTTGGCTGATTGGTTTTAAAGCAGTTTCCGTGACTTTCATACAGTGTGACAGGAGTTCAATATCTCTTTATTACCCACAGTAGTGAATGTCGCCTTTATTTTACCCACAGTTGTGAATGTTGCCTTTATTTTTGAACACTGGCACTAGTATGCCTATTCTCCAATCATCTGGGATACACCCTTCTCTCCATACTGCTATGGGTACCCTCAAGAGCCATTTCTCCCTTATTTCACCCAATATCTTGATGATACCTTCTGTGACCTCATCTGAGGCTGTGGCTTTCCCCGACTTCATTTTCCTTAGTGCTGTTCTTACTTCTTCTGTTGTGAGCTGCTGCTCTTCTTTCTCTGTAGGCTGTGTCTGGGGCAGTACAGCTTCTGTGGGGTTTTTCTCACTCAGAAACTGCTAGATGTACTCCTGCCATCTGCATTTAATGTCCTGTGAACTGATAAGCTGGTAAGCAGGCATCCCTTATGAAGGGTGTCTGACTAACTTCTTTATCATTCTGTCATTGCCTTTTACTGAGTCACTTTCCAGAAGTTGGTAGATTGCCTCTGATGCCTTTGTCTTTGCTACTGCAACTCATCTCTTAGCCTCCTGGTTAGCCAACCAGTACTCTTCCTTAGCCTGGTCATTGTTTCTAGCTCCCACTTTTTCCTGCACACCAGTCTATACAGATGTTAAAAATTACAATTTGTCCTTCCCCTCCAATGAATCCGACTCCTGAACTAGCCCTGTACAACCTTTGGACACATTCCTGAGAATCAGGCTTTGATGAGAATCATGAAGATACCTGTGGATGATGTTTTAGGTCATCTTGAACTACCATTTCACTGGGTAACTAGTACACTGAAGTCCTGGCCATCTACAGACTGCAATGGCTTTTGTGCACAGTTGCTGCTGTCAGTGCATTCTAATGCAATGTTGTCATCCTACAAATCATTCTGTAGTAGTACTTCCAATGCATGCATCATCTCACCTAGTTATGCATGACCTGATGACACCCTCTGTGCATCCTTCCAGTGATCTGCTTTAGTTGTGTTGTTGCAATGGTGGCCTTCCACTAGTGTAATGTTAAGGCTATCCTGACTCCAGACTTTGTATACACCTACCATTTGGAGGACTGGCTCCCACCCACATTCAAATTTGGCAGCCTCAAACAAAGGTAGGTTAAGCATGCACATGTCAGCTCTTTCTTTTTTTTCATCATGAGTACAATGGTAACAGTGCAGATACTGCTTCAATGATGCTGGGATTTGTGACCAAATATCATACCTCATAGCCATGATATATTTGTGTTATCATCCTTAGATGGTCCTTAAATGGCCGTGTTTCCTGGAGCTGCACACATTTAAAGGCCGTCTTCACTTTGTTAAAATATCCAGCATATTTTTTGTCTAGCAATTAGTACAGAGGATTAAGGCAATGAGATGGTAACAGGTAACTCCTGTAGTCCAAGGTTTGATTCCTCCAGCTTCCATTTACCTACTCTGTGGCTCTGAGCAAGTCATTTAACCAGAAAGTGGTCTGGAACAACTGGGAAATTGAACTAGGTCCCTTCTATCTAAGGTAGCATTTGCCATTGTTGAGATTCACTCCAAACTATACACATTTTGTTATTTTGAATGCTTCATTTCACTGCTAACCCAAAGCAGAATATGTGCCTGCCCAGGTATGATGCAGACATGCCTTATTTTGTCCAGTTTTAACTAATAAACCCATGAACTACCTTCCTCCCTAATACCTTTTTTCTGACATATCTTATCTGGCTTGTGTTTTCATTATATGCTGAATGCTGGATCTTACATTAATTCTAATTAATCCCAGCATGATCCACTAGTGATTTTGCTGATCACGTAGTCTTAAACCATGCCTAGTGTTTGATATTTTATCTTTTTTTAATATTTAGTTAATTGCACTGTGTCATAAAGCAGTCTCAAAGCCAGTATTCTGATTATTTCATTATTTAAACACTTTATTAATATTTGCCCTTAACTAATATGAATGGTTGTTCATGGCATTAGTTAAGAGTTACTTCCTTGTATGTCATTTTAAAGGTTATATCTTAAATAGTGACAGGGCGGCCATTGTGGTGCAGTTGTTAGCATTGCCACCTCACAGCAAGAGGTTCTCTGGTTTGATCCTTGGCTGGGGTGCCTTCTGTGCGGAGTCTGCATGTCCTCCCTGTGGTCATGTGGGTTTCCTCCAGGTGCTCCAGTTTCCTCCCACATCCCAAAGACATGCTGTAGGTGGATTGGACACTCTAAATTGGCCCTAGGTGTGAGTGTATGCATGTGTGTGCCTTATGTGGAAGGTTGGGCGCCAGGTAGGCAACTCGACACTGTAAAAAATTCCACTGCCAATCATGAGCAGACAGGTGATCCGCTGTGGCGAACCCTAACCGGGAAAAAGCAGAAAGAAGAAGAAGAAGAGGAAGATATCTTAAATAGTGACAAAGACTTGAGGTGACCAAAGTTGCATTTGCTGACCTGTAAATATGCTGTGCTGTTCAGCTTTACATGGGATGTACTTAACTTGGTTGCATACTGATTCTAATGTAACTTGTTCTTCGTTGTGAAGATGGTGATGCTTATGCCTTGTTCGACGTCAGGACTATACCTGCAGAGGCTTTAAGCATTCTTATTAAAACTCATTCACAGGTGGCTTCTAGAAAGATACTTTCAAGAGCTAACCCCCCCACCTTACCATTTAGAAAACAAAATCTCAATGTTCCTAAGAGCAGTGTATTATACCTGTTAGATATACACAAAACAATATTTAGGTGAACAGTACAAGTTGTAGTGGATTGTGCAAGCATGTTAGATACAGTTGGAATGGAGTCATGAATTAATTATAGCACACTCTACAAGGCAGCCTCCAACATTTCACAGATATACATATACATATTTTAAGTTCCGTTGCTCTTCATCTATTCCTGAAACTTAGCACTAGCCTCACAGACTCTGTGTAGTGTATTTCACATAATGAGCAAACAAAGTACAACTTATAAATCCTAGCCTTACACACATGAGATGTATTGAGATGATCTCTTCACTTTGCAGGTTGATATGCCATAATGGTACTCATCTCTAAAAACTCAGCTTTAGTATTAGAGAGTCATTTATAATGAACTCAGACTATTTTTCAGTCTCCATCTCTTTGTATTACACAAGACAGCACAGCAACTGTTTTGTGAAATAAGTAATTAGAGCACCTCTCCCTGGTGCCCACTCTCCCTTTAGTAGAAGCCATTTCCTTGCACATTACTAGAAATTTGGTCCACAGGCATTCAGCTACAGCTGCCATAGCCGATGTTTCACATCAGCCTGAGTATAGTTCCAGTGCATAGCTAGATCTGAGATCTTGGTTTAGAGGCAAAGAGAACCCCTTCTATATATAAGTATTAGTATCACAACACTTTGAAGAAATAATCTCTTGGGACAAATCATTTTACTAAGACATTTTATTTTCAGCCATTTTATGTGGTTATGTATTGCGTGGTGGGGCAGCTGTTGTATAAGCAGGCTTATAAAATAGACAAGGAAAATAGCCAATGAAATTACTAGCTACCAGTGTAACAAATATCTTCCACACATGGGAAAAAAACAAACTAGTGCAAGCCACCTGGGCATTATATTCATTTAGAGAATGTACTCCCTCACAAGACTTAAAACTCCATCTAACTACCATTTAACATGGAAAACTGTCAAACACAGAAATTCTCAAAAACAGTAAATCAATAAAGACAACACTACTCATGAGGGCTGCACACCTTTAACTCAAATATCTTACTGTCTGCATAAAAATATTAGTAAAAATAGAACAAAACAGGAATTAGGATTATGATGCAAATTATACTCAAGTTAAAGCAACAAAAGCTGTAAAAACTCAAATTTAAGAACAAAATCTGATCAGAAATGGTAAAACATATCCAATAAGATAAAAAAGTCTTCTGAAAAAAGTAAAAACATCAATTCCACAAACACAAAATGAAGCACTGAAGAGAGGAGACAATAGTGCATGATGAAGTAAAATAATCACTGTAGCAAATAAAAGCAGGCATTCTGCTGAGGAGTTAATTACATGCACAGACACACACGCGCACACACACACACACACACACACACACACACACACACACACACACACACACACACACACACACTTGCACAGAAAAAATATGCCAGGTACTCCTTGACGTAAAAGGTAAAGCTGAAGATTCTATACAAAAAAGTAAAACACTGCACCACTAGAAGCACACTAAAATTAAAACATACATACAAATTACTACAGAAACCCAATTAAATAAAGACAACAAGGATACTATCAGCTAAGCTAACTTAAAAAAATTATGGCAGTGGGTGAGTATTGCTGCTTAAATATGCTTTTCATTTCTTCAGAGTTTCTACCAAAATTATTTACCATTGTGTATATTAAAAAAAACGCATATTGTAGATCAATATGTATGTATGTATGTACCTTTAAGAAGCTATCTAAGGGCTTGCACAAATGTATAAATACTGAGCACATGTGAGTCTGACTGCCACTTTGTTGAGATGTAAGCATGGATGTATGTATGTATGTTTGCATGTAAGGTCTGTTAATCAGTTTTATATTTTATGATGCTACTATCCATCCTGATGTGTTTACATGTAATAAAGCATGTAAACAAACTACTCCACCTGCTTGTCATCTATGTTAGAGAGGGATGAGCGACATGGCATCAGAAGTGGGATATCTAAAAAGGCATAGAGTGAAAAGAAGCATGGCCAAAATGACTTGTTGCCAGAAAGAGTTCCAGTTTCGCCAATTTGAGTCCGAGAGGCACCCAGTTGGTATTGGAGGAATATAGAGGAGTGGATCATCCCTACTGCATGTATAATTTGCAAAACAGGTCAGAAATTAATTTCAGATGTTAAAACTTGCTCAAACTATTTATTATTTGCAAAATATGAAATGAGGCATACAGAACGCTCTAAACAATATTCGAGTAAACTGAAATGCCTGATATTGATAACAATATTTGAATTACTATAGAAAAGTCCGAATTGCATAAAATGACTAAAATAAGAAGGAACGACCACATTTTCACCAAACACATATATTTTGTATTGATTAAAGATATCCAAGTTATCAGAAGTGTATAAAGTTTTCACATGTTTGTGGAGTAGTACAGAAAAGCTATATCACAAAAATACAGCCATTTCAGAGCATATTTCACAAAGTACAGTATTTCAAAGAATTTATTGTGCATTTGAATGTTATTACAAGTGCTGGCTGTGAGCTTGTTCATACATAATTACAAGGGCCACATTTTCAGTGTATTTGTGCATGTTTTGGGCATGCCAGACAGATTTCGAAAACCCAGTGCACTTGTGTTTGACAATAATACTGCAGAGAACTGAAGAGTGTTTGGGAAAGAGTATGATATTTTCATACAGGCTGCATTTTCTGATAAAGATTACAATGCAAAGGCATTTATTATGCTTAATTTAGCTGGGTCAGAAGCCATAGAAAGGTAGCGTTCATTTGTATATGCACCTGCTATGTTTCAAGAGAGGGGGAAAACCATCATGTTGTTGTACCATCTGAGTCAAGGGAGGACCCTGAGTGCTTAAAATGTAAATTTAGATAAATGTGTAACCCTCAGACAAATGTTATAATGGAAAGGCATTTATTTTATACAAGGGATCAAAAGCTTGATGAAACTTTTGCAGCATATATAACTGATTTGAGAAACAAAGCTAAAATGTGCAGATTTGGTGATTTAAGGGATGAGTTGATAAAAGTCAGACGTGCGTGGTATTAAAGATAATGCTGTGAGAACGATTTTGTTTTGTGACAGTGATTTAACTTTGAATAAGGCCATTGACATTTACCAGATATATGAGCTCACAAAAAAGTACCCAGATATGCTTAGAAATGAGAGATGCATGCTTCCAGTAACTTCTAGAGCTCATGTTGATAGTATGAAACACATGACTAAAAGAAACAGGCCCAAGCATATGGCTGCAGTTGTATCCCCTGCAGCACCCACTGATAAATCCCAGAGCTTTCCAGCAAATTCCAGAAGTTGTACAGTCTCAGTGAAGCACAAGAGTGAGTCAGCAAACTCAAAGCATGGGCCCCCACCCACTTTCATTGCCAACTGTTGTAATTGTGGAGGAAATCATGAATCTAAAGGGGGAAAATGTTTAGCTTTTGGTCAGCACTGCCACAAATGCAATAAATGGAATCATTTCAAAATGTTTTATAAATCAAAAGGCCCACATTATTTTATTAAAAGGGAACATTTTAAGAAACAAGTTGATCAATTAGAAAGCTGCAATCTTACTCTTTATGTTGATGGTGTGTCAGTGCTTCATGAAACAGTTAATTCAGTAGATTTAAGGGCAAAGAATAAAGTATTTTGTACTGTTGGGATAGATGGAAAACCTATAGAGCTCAAAGTTGACAGGTTCCAAGTCCAATGTTCTGTCAGCAGAAACATTTGTTAGAGTGTGTCATGGTGAAAGGCTCAATTTGGCAAAGTGTGCAAAGCTTGTTGCTTAAGGTGGTGAAGAAATTCAGACTGAAGTCTCAGTAGTGCTTTCATGTTACTCTGCTGGGAGAAGTTGCGATTTGTTATTTTATGTCATCAAGAGACACATCCAGTCATTATTAAGGCTCAGAGACAGCTTTAAAAATGGAACTGCTTTCATTTAATAAGGAAGTCCATCATGTTAGCTTGAAAGACCACTACTCTAATTTTGCCCAACATATTTTTTCTACCTATGCTGATCTTTTCAAAGACAAACTAGGCAAGCTTCCAGTTGTGTACTCCATGAAATTAGACCCTGATATCAGTCCAGTTATCAGGCTAACTCGGAGAGTTCCAATAGCTATGCAGGACAGAGTCAAAGCTGAGCTAGATAAAATGGTATGGCAAGGTGTAATTTCTCCAGTTGGTTCGTTTACTCCAACTGAATGGGCATCTTCCATGGTGGTAGCTCATAAGAAAAGCTCAAATGACAGAAGAATATGTATTGATCCATGAGATTTGAACAAAGCACTAAAAAGACCTCATCATCCAATGCGTACAGTCAAAGAAGTTGCAGCTCTGATGCCAAATGCCACTGTTTTTTTTCTGTCTTAGATGCAAAGAGTTAATTTTGGCAAATTCAGCTTGACAAAAAAATCCTCATTGCTAGCTATTTTCAGTGTTCCGTTTGGAAGGTACACATTTTTGAGAATGCCATCTGGAATAAATTCTGCAAGTGAAGTCTTTCAACATGCAATGGAGCACATTTTTTCTGGGTATCCTTGTGCTATTATAGTAGATGACATACTAGCAGGAGGTAATGGTGAAGATGAGCATGACAGAAACCTCAGAAAAGTTCTGGAAAGAGTATGTCAAGTGAATTTTAAGCTCAATCTACATAAATGCATATTCAAGCTACAAGAGGTTACCTATGTTGGTCATTTATTTACTAATTCAGGCCTATGACCAGACCCTTCTAAGCAAACAGCCATTCTAGAGATGCAGCTCTAGACAATGTTCAAATCCTGCAACATTTTCTTGGCATGGTTAACTACCTAGGCAAGTTCATTCTGGACTTAAGCCAACTTTCAGCACCACTTAGAGAGCTGACATGCAAAGATGTATCCTGATCTTGGTTAGAGCAATACCAAAGAGCATTTGATGTCCTGAAACAGAGAATTGCTAGTCCACTAACTCTCAGATATTATAATGTTCACAAACCAGTTACTCTTTCATGTGATGCTTCGAAATTTGGTCCTGGTGCAGTCATTCTACAAGAAGGTCAACCTGTTCCCTATGCATCGAGAACTCTTACCCAAACTGAAATGCAGTATGCTCAGACTGATTAAGAGCTTTTGGCAATTGTGTTTGCATGTTTAAAGTTCCATGATTATGTTTATGGTAGACCTATCCAGATTGAAACAGACCACTAACTACTAGTCACTATCTTAAGAAAGCCTAACGTTTCAGCTCCAGCCAGATTGCAACGTATGATGCTGAGATTGCAAAAGTATAATTTCACTCTTGTCTACAAGAAAGGCAAATTCTTTTCCTTACTGATACATTATCCAGATCACCCAGAAACACCAGTAAACAGCATGAGAATGAGAATCTTGATTTTGAAGTCATGGAAGTGAGAAGTTTTTCGTCCACGTCTTGATGAGTTGAGAGATCACACAGTCACAGATCCAGTTTTACAAAGGCTCAACCACTTTATCAATCAAGGATGGTGAAATGCAACCTTATTTTCCATACAGAGATGAGATTTTGTCTGACAATGGTATCATTATGAAAGGTCCGAAAGTAATTGTTCCAAAGTCCTTCCAACAAAAGTACATTACTATCTTGCACTGTGGTCATCCAGGAACTGACTCTACCTAAAGAAGGATGAGAGGACTAGTATTTTGGCCTTCTATGTCACAAGATATTGAGACAGTACTTTCATCTTCTTCTGTGTGTAATAGTACTAAGTCACAGCAACAGAAGGAATGACTTCAGCGAAACCAGATTCCTGAACTACCTTGGTCGACAGTAGCCACCAACATTTTTGAATGGAAGGGTAAACAGTATTTGGTATTAGTAGACTCTTATTCTAATTGGTTCAGGATTGACCCACTTCCTAATCTAGCATCCAGTACTGGTATTACTAAGATGAAGTCTCATTTCGTAGTCCATGGTTGTTCTTTTTTCGGCTTTTCCTGGTTAGGGGTCGCCACAGTGGAACTCCAGTCCGCTAATGATTGGCAGTAGATTTTTACAGTGTTGAGGTGCCAGCCCAATGCCCAGCCTTCAATGAAGGCAAGCCCATTCACGCATGTCTTTCGAACGCCACTCAACCACGGGGAGGAGTCCATGGTAGTCTGCACAAAGTTATTTCTGATAATGCCACACAGTTTACAAGCCAACAGTTCAAAAGATTTACCAAAGAGTGGGACTTTACTCATGTCACGAGTAGCCCAGAGTATCCACAGTCAAGTGGTTGGGCAGGACATGCATTTCAAAGTGCAAAACAGTTACTAGAGAAGTCTAAATAAAACAATAGTGATGTTTTCCAGAATCTCTTGAATCTCAGAAATATTCCTTGTGATAAACATCTTGGTTCACCTGCCTAGAGACTTCTGTCGAGACAAACCAGAACCATGTTATCAAACAGTAGTCAATTGTTGGTTCCATGTGTTAAGAACAACAGGTCAATGAAAACCAATCTGTTGAAAAAGCATTCAACCCAGAAGTCTTGCTGTGTTAAGACCAGCAAACCGCTGAATCGATTATGAGAAGGAGTAGTAAGGATGCAAACGTCCAAAGGTTATGATCGGATTGGAGTCATGAAGAATATTTGCCCAGGGCCGAGACTGTACATTGTCAAATCACAAGGAGTAGAGTTTATGTAGAATCGGAAACATTTGATGCTGGTGTCTGAGCCTATACCATAGCACCAAACCTGTGAAAAAGATTCTTTATCTCAGAGTAAGTTGTCTAGTGTTCCAGTTCCAGAGGAAGTCCTAGAGAATATTCCTGCTCCTGTGATGAATCCAGGCATTCCTGATATGAGTTGTTCACTGAAGACTATCTCTTTTGCTAAACCCAGTCCTGATTGTTATGTTACCAAATCCGGTTGTATCTCCAGACCATGTTATAGATACACGGCAACTTGGACATGAAGATTGTGTTTGTTTCTAATGTCTATAGTAATGCATGTCTAACTCCAATGTTATTTTTTTACTAAGGGCAATATGTTGTTGATGTAGATCAATGTGTGTCTATGTACCTTAAAGAAGCTATCCAAGGGCTTGCACAAGTGTAAAAATACTGAACACATGCGATCTTGACTGCCATTTTGCAGTAAGCTGTAGAGATATAAGCATGTATGTATGTAAGCTCAGTCTGCTAATGAGTTTGTTTCTATTTTATGATGCTGCTATCCATCCTGATGTGTCTCTATGTAATAAAGCATCTAAACGAACTACCCCACCTGCTTGTCATCTATGTTGGAGAGAGATGAGCGACACATATCATCAAATAAACCAACACAAAAATTATGGTTGGGCTCACTACTGCTCACCTGTATTGTCTTCTACTTCTTAAAGTTGCCATCAGAATCACTGAGGCTACCTTACCTGGAAAACAGTATGTTTGTGTGAGAAACACTGTGCTACTAATATGTTAGTCTCCCCAACTGGACTCATTCACCTCCCAGAATTCAGCTCAGGTGTTATGTTAATACTAGTTAATAAAACTGACTGTGCAACAAAATACAATATTAAATGACTCGTGCCAAGTACAAAAATAGCTCCAGTACAGTAATTCTAAACCAGCTACTAAAGTTACAAGCAAAAATACAAAACGGACTGAAGGAAAAGCAAAAGGAAGAACATCTTTATTCTATATGAAGAAGGACACTGAGTGAGAAAGTTTGTACCTGTTTATTTATTTTTTAATATTTTAGAATAAAAAAGTGCTTCGTTTTGTATTATCTGAGATACTTTTGTGTTTTTCACTTGAATAACTGCACTGAAAACTTTATACCAAAATTCCATGTAGTTAAAAGTTATAACTATTCATTTGCATTAAATTATACTAGAAAACATAGAATTATCATTTATAAACTATTAAATGTAAAATTCAAACTGCAAAAAATACAGACACTTATTTTATAGAATGGGCACCTGAAGATTCAGCTATAGTTCTTACAGTTCGCGAATGGTAACAGATGGTGGTATCTGACCCCTGTAGATATCTGTATGAAGCTTATTAAGTACATATATGCTGCTACAATGGTGGTATATGATCCCTTGTAGATGATATCTTAAGTACATGCATGCTGCTACAGTTGTTTAGGTTGCATATAACTTGCTGTCATGTTTATCTATCTGTGTGCCAGATTGCAGTTACATGTAATAATGTAATAATGTAACTGTAACTTCATATGATGCACAGAGTTGGACCGATTATGGTATATGACGCATAGAGTTGGACCAATTATAGTATATTGCTGGTAGTTATTAATACGTTGTTGGCAAATGTTAACATGCAACACTGTGTAGCATGGCATCAGTTGCGCAACTTGGAAATTTATATGTTAACCGGTTGGAGCGCTGTGATAAAAGAAGGACAACAAGAAAAATGCCACCCATCTCTAACTCATTACAACATATCAATTTCATTCTCAACAGAACCTATACAACTTCAAATGGATGTCATTATTGTGTAGTGGGAAATCTGTAAACACCTAGCATATCACGCTGTTGGCATTATCACACCATCAATCATGCTTTACTCTGTATCACATGAAGTAACCTCACCAACGAGACCACTCTCAAGAGCCATAGCTTCTAGGAGTCTCTTTGGTCTGACATGGCACTGTATCAGTACACTTTTCTCAGCTTGAACATCAGTCCATATCACTGATGCAGTTATTTGTTTTACAGATGTATTGGACCACATAGCCTCCTACAAAGACAAGAATATAGGAGTCTAACCTCTTCCATTACAGCTGCTCAGTCCTAAACTCTGGACAATTTTTTTTGTACCAAGAGAACAGCTAATTATAAAGCAGCACAGCCAGATTTTGTCCAGTCAAACAACATGCTCAGAACAAATATATATATATTTCACTTCCTGTATGAAAAAAAGCTAACAAACTACTCACTGAAAAACCCATAAGCTTTAGAAGAATATCCTTCTTAGTATACTTTGGCAGGGAAGACTTCATCAACTGGAATACAATTAGCATCCAAAGTATTGGAGGTAGCCAGGCTCAGTTTCTAAGCAAAAAATGTTTAATCAGTGAAATTGTCCTCACAGAGATATGTTGATTTTAGAGTTACATCAATAGATATAGAGAGAAAAACTTTCCCACTTTCTGAACAAACTAAATAAATAAATAAGTAAAGATATGGGACAGAGGAAAAGGTCAGACACCAGCCATATAGATATTTTTATAGCGGTCTGATGAAGTCTTATTTTCTGAGTGATATTTCTGGAGACAAAAGCATTTATTCTACTGCTGTCATATATTTTTATTTTATTAGAAGTGACAACTGGTTTCTCATTTTTCTTTTTTCCATGCCTTTATGAGAATATATATTAATTCTGGGAGGTACAGAGTATCTCCCTCTGGAGAATGTGGTTTTATTGCCTTGCACAAAACTTTTTTTTTTTTTTGCCATGTTGTTATAGTACAATTATGTCTAATTAGCTATGATGAAACATCACTTGTCAGAACTAGTTTTAATATACAATACTGTAATGACAACAAACATGCAAGATTATATTTCTTTTATGGCTTCAGAACAGTATTTCCAGAGTACCTGCTTAAGCAGCAATCCTTTTTTTCGGTATACCAAATGCAGTCTTGTTGGTTTTCACAGGTGATAAGTCCAAACTCCAACCATCCTACTGTGTTTACTACCCCCCTCCTGTCTGTAATCACTGCTCCACCTGGACATTAGTAAGTCATGAATCCTGTTTAGTCACCACTAGCTCTTCTGCTACTAGAACCAGAAAATGGTTAACAATGTCAAGTGAGCATCTGTCTCAGAAATTCAAGTCAGCTACTTACAACAGCATCTAACCACACTTCTTAACACTTAAAATGCTTTAACACTTGATATTAAGAGCAGAGTAGAATTACAATATATCCATCCACAACCACCCCACCCCCCCTGTTTTTACACATATGGGTGTGGGGTATCACATCAGGAGTGACCATCATCTAAAGCCAATGCTCACACTGCCAGGTGGCTAAACCTGCAACAGTTGTTGTTCTCTGCCAGACACATGCATGCACACTCACAGCCATGGCTAATTCAGTGTGTCCAATCCACCTAGTGCATGTCTTTGGAATGTGGGAGGAAACCTAATCCCCCACAGAAAACCCATGTTAACACAAGGAGGACAAGCAGTCTACACAAAAGGCACACCAGCCAATAGCTGAACTAAAGATCCTCTTGCTGGTAGGTGGCAATGCTACCCACTGTGCAAGATCACCATCTGGTGGTAACGTTAGTGGAGACAACCTCATATGTTTTATGAAAATAAGACACTGGTTTAAAGGACTCTACCCACTCATAAAAATGGACAAAAAAAATTTAATATCCACAAAAAACATAACCAGCATACCCATGACAAAGGTCATTCTCATTCTCCATTTTAAGGGTAGGTACTACATAAGGAGCAAATGAATTCATAAAGGAAGACTTTAAATGCAAAATGTTAGAATTGTAGAGATTTTTCTTTAATTGGTAAATAGGTGTCAAAATAAAAATAAATTTAAAATATCACCTGCTTCATCATACACAAGTGGAAAAGACAAATGACAGAGAATCTTTTGTAAACCAATGACACAAAACAGTTTTACTAAGCCAGTCTCAAAGTGGCAGCGTGCACACAGTGACCAAAAGTGGGATTCATAACCCTCTTGCACAAAGTCCCATCAGCTTTGTATTCTGTGTTAAGAGAAAACTGTGCCTTCTGACTGAGAGTCAACATGTTTATCAGTAATGAAAGAAATACAAGTATATTATCACTTCCAGTACAACAAACTTCATCAGTGTATGGGAAAAGGAAATACCACTCTTACCCATGGCCCATACAGTTAAGAGAGGCAGCACCCACATTAGTGTGCAAATATCTGCACAGAAATCCAATGTATGTGTTGTATTGCTGACCATTGTTATATGCCACATAACACAGCAAATGTGTGGTTTTGGGGGTATGGGATCTGTACAGGACCATGAGGTGTGACGGAACATACAGTGATAGCAGTAATATAGTGGAACTGCTACCCACCCATCCCCATCCTGTCTTCCACATTGCAGCATTCATATCATCAGCTCCACAGCACTTAGGTTCATAGTTCAGTGATGGAAAATGTGCTGGTGGGGGTGAGTAATAATGACACATCACTGCAGTGACATGTGGATGGGATGTACAATACAGTTTACTGCACATCCATTTGAACAATTCTTATCTCAAACTCTTGTTACCAATGACCCGCTCCATCTGCAAATAGCTTTGATCCTAATTAGTCAAGTCATCTGACTAGTTTTTTATTGTGAGTGCCTTACTTCAGCCTCTTTTGTATTCGGTACTGCCCCAGTTCTTATAGTGTGCTCACTACTTTTTTTTTTATTTCCATTACCAATAATCTTAGAATTTTCCCTTCTTATGATATGCCTAGTGTAGAGAGGTTATTCCCCAAATTCCAGTAAACATTTGATACTTTCATCTCTATTTCACTCACTCACACTTCAACTTTTCTCTATCATCTGGCAATTTTGATAGTCTTTAGAAGTCTACCACCATTATTCTTCTGCTCAATCACAGTAGTAGGAAAGTAGAGTATTCATTTACACCTATTTTCATTATTTCCATTACAAGAAAACCCAGGAAATATTTATTTTTATCTTAAGAATTTGCTGGAACCTTTAGAATTGATCAGTGATGTGCTACATGACATTTGTAAGGAACATTATGACCTCCCAACCCTCTCCTCATACCCCTCAATCTGTAGACATCAACAATCTGGACAAAGATTCTTAAAAAGCAAGTAAATCCAATCAAAAATAGCTGGACAACTAATTAACAAAAATTAGCATACCAACTATAACCCCACCCACTTCCAAGAGGATTGTGGGATATCTTCAAACTCAAGCATATACATTTAAAAATGAGAGAGATAAAATGATGCAAAATATAAGCATATTTTATTCTGAGATGACATGCCAGTACAAAATAAAACATTTTAAAACATACCTCTCAACCTCTTAGAACAAGAAATCTGGACAAAGCCATAAATAAAAGTGTGACAAAGGCCCAAAATAGGGACAATTTTTAAATATTGCTATTACAGACTTAGAAAGTTGATAGAATAACAGGTTTTGCATTAACTTGAATTTTCATTTTCTGAAGAGTATAACATCTGAAACTCAAATGTCTGTCATTATTTTCTAACTCCAGTCTTTAATGATTTACCACTAATTTGTGAGAAAAACATGATTTTAACAAAAACAGGCCAAAAATATGAGGCAAAAATCTGGACATTCTGTGAAAAACTGTACAGTTGAGATGTACGTTTTAAAACTGTTTCTGAGATAATCATGTCAAATAATCTGCAGTAGTGGGTTAACTTGCTCTGCTAGGTATGTAGTTCCATTTACTGATTCTCAGTTTATTTTACTCACTGTTTAGACTCTTTTCTCCTTGTAATTTTTTTTTTAATGTGGACTGATGGCAATCATTTAGATATTATAGCTTTGCCTGAATCATGGAACAATTAGCACAATTCATGACTATTTAATTTACCAAGTCAATTTAATAAAATAAATAAGGGAATGGGTGGGGGGCAAAGCCTAGATGGCCAACTGACAGCAGTGAATTTTAAGAGCTCTATAAACTAGTATAATAATATAGGAAAATTTTCAAGTTTAAAATGCCTGAAATCTATAGATAAACTACTAAACTACATAAATATCAGTTTTGGTGGAGATATACAAACATTTTCCTGTCAAGTAACTTGGATATATATTGAGTCACTGAATATGAACAACTCAAGGAATTCTCATCCAGATGCTGCTTTGAAAAATGAACCGCAATTGATGACATCTACCTTACAGGAACTATCTTTGAAGATGGAGGGGTTTAAAAATGACTTAGAAAACCTCAAATTAAATTCTTAAAAACACACTGATACTGCTAAGGAACTATAACAGCAACACCATACAAAAATAACAAATATAGAGACTTCACTAAATAACATTAAAGGGAGACTCAAAGAAGACGAATTCCAAAAAGAATTTCTGCTTAAACAGAATACATGGCTGCTTAACAAAATAGATGACTTAGAAAACAGGGAAAGGAGAAAAAACATAAGGATCTTTGGTCTGCCTGAAAACACTGAAGGAGGACATTGTTTCATTTTTAACAACAAATACTCCACCTAGATCCATAGTTTTACAATTTCTTTCATTTCTGGACAAGGAACTAATATTAAAATCTGCTTGGAGAAAATCACCCTTAAATACCACCCTTAAATACAATCAAAGCCTGATAAGGTTTGACAATGATTATTCTTCCAGAATACCAGAACAATGGAAAAAAGTTTGGCCAATAATAAAACTGTTGAAATAAAACAACATTAAAGCACAGTTGGCCTTTCCAGCCAAGATAAACATACTTTTTGCCAATGAGATGAAAACCTTTAATGACTTAGAAGAAGCTGCTATGTTCATCAAAAACAACAACATAGTGTATATCCCAGAAGAAATGGAATGGATGGCCCCTACTCTTAAAAAGAATAAAAGAAACAAATCCTTGGACTGATGCTAGAAAGAAGAAACAAAAAACTGATTCCAATATAGCTGTCACAAAAAACTAACTCCTACAACTACATCTCTCAAAGTATCAACTGATATGGTACATCACTTGTCATCTGTTTTTATTTAAAAAAAGAGGGTTTCTTAAACAACTGAGAAACAGTAATGATTTATTCAGAATGTTCAAAGAGTCCAGTAATTCTTCACAAACAAAGGTATGTCAAGATGGGTTACTATTTACATTATATATATAAGCCAAACAAAGCAACATATAATACAAACACAGAAGTTTCTATTCCCCTACTTGAACTCTATGAATACTTATCTTGTTCATTTTTCATTGATTTTACTTATAATAATATAAGTAATTAAATAACTAATTCAACAAGGTACCATTCATCAGAGTTCAGACTCAAATGTAACAAATTAACACCGTAATAGTAGAGTGTTTTGAAAAAAAAATGCTGTCATGCTGTTCAAAATAATATAAATATTGCTTATTCCTATTACAAATATTTTCCATATGAAAATTAAATTTATGGAGCTCGGATGTTCTGGATTGTCAAGGTATGAGTGATAATCTGATGGGCTTAGGTTTATCCATCAGATTAGGAATGATTTTCATTCCATGGCTAGTGTGGATCTTAGTTTTGTTAACAATTTATTAATTTAAATTTGGTATTTCACAAAAACATTTTTAGTATGCCTGACCAAAACATTAATTTATTGGTAAACACTCAAAGTATAAAACTGATAATTTCCTTTAAAAGCTCAAACATATACTTTATAGTTATCACAGGAAAATGTTTAATAGTCACAATAAAACAAAAAATACATAGTCTAAAAACGTAAGATGGATTTAACTTTATTGTCTTTAAATACCAATGGCTTAAACAATCCTAACAAGAGATCAAATCTACTGAAATATTTAAAACTGAACAAAGCACACATTGTCTTCCTTCAAGAAACTCATTTCAAAACAAATGACAATTACAAATGTAATCGTAAGGAATATTTTATATTGGCACAATCCACTTATAAGACTAAGACAAAAGGGGTAACAATTTTATGGAAAACAAATGTGATTAACCCAGAAATCATTTATAAGTATGAAGATAAAGAAGGCCTTGTGGCATTAGTAATAGTTAAATATAATAACAGAATATGGACCCTAGCCAATCTATACTGGTTCCCAGGCATTGGATCAGGAGCTGTTAAAAAACTAAAATAAAAGAAAGAGCTGGCTAGGCAGAGAAGCACAAATAACAATTTTAATAAAGTTATAAAACAAAAGACTGTTAAAACTGTTTTAACAGTCTTTTGTTTTATAACTTTATTAAAATTGTTGTGTGTACTTCTCTGCCTAGCCAACTTTTTCTTTTATTTTAGTATTTTTGACATTTGCTGGTTGCTCTCCTTTTACCTTTGCATAGTTGAACTGTTAAAAAACACTTGGATTTCATTTTCAATAATTATAAAGGCAACTTATTATTAGGAGGAGAGTTTAACTGTATATTTGATATTTCTGAAACTACAAATAAAAGACCGCTGTGTACATCTGATGTATCAAAAGGTTTAAACAAGTGGGTAGAATAATTTCATCTTGTAGATACTTTCAAATTTAAAGAAGATAAATCTTTGTTGTTTTCCCATCAAGATCACAGATTTGGCACCCAAACTAGAATAGATAAAATATTTCCTGCCCATGACTTACACTCTAAAATCATTAATTTCTCAATCATTCCCTGCCCCTTTTCAGACCACAATTCATTGATACTAAAACTTCAAAATGGGTACAAACCATTAATCTTTAACTCCAGAATTCCAGCATATATAACTAAAATTAAAGAGTTCAAACCCTGGTTATTATCTGAATTACAGTTCTTCTTAGATATAAATTACACCACAGAGATAAATAAAATAATGATATGGGACTCATTAAAAGCTTACATATATGGTAAAACCCTAACTTGGTATAAAAAAAATCAGAGAATGGGATTCTGAATTATTAGATCTACAATCCAAACTTTTGTCAGTAAAAGCTGAAAAAAAATCTAAATCATTTGGAGATGAAAAAGAAAGTAGAAGTATTAAACAATAAATACAATGAAAGTCTAACACATAAAACTAGTTTAGCTTTAGAAATAAGTTTAATACCGTGGCCACTTCTCCCAAATATCTACATAATTCATCCACAAGAATCAAAATACAATCAAAAGCTAATAACATTAAAAGTATTTTCCATGAAAAGAAAGGGAAAAATGTTTCGGATATAGGTGACATTCTTGATGCCTACAGAAATCACTATATGGAACACTTCCAAAAAGAAAATATACATATCGATCAATTAAATCTAGATGAAAAATGTTCTAATATAAAAAAAAACAGAAACATTTAAATTAGATCTGCAGCCACCCATATCCTACAAAGAAATTACAGATGCAATAAAAGGGGGTAAAAATAATAAAGCTCCAGGCATATATTGCATAATTATAGAAATATATAAACCTTTCCTTCAAAGATACTATCCCTTTTCCATAAAACTCTATTAGAAATTCAGTCACAAGCTTTAATACCACCCTCTTGGAGATATTCCTTAATCATACCAATCCTAAAGGAAAACAAATCCCAAACCTCTGTACCGCATATGGACCTATATCATTATTAAATAATGATTATAAGATATTTATGACAATATTAACTAACAGAATGAAAATACCACTATCCAAAACAATAAATAATGATCAGACTGGATTTATATATCATAGAAACACACATGACAATATTAAAAGGATAAGTTCTCTTATAGATTATGTTAATAAAGAAAATAAAGACACTCATAATTGGCTTAGCTATACAGAAGGCCTTTGATTCCCTAAATTGTCACTATTTATTCAAAATTCTGGTGTTATTTAAATTTCCTCTTCCTTTGTTCATCTACTAAAGAATATATATACAAATAATTTAGTGTATGTTAAACCAGGTCCTTTCACCTCTGAATCTATACATATAACAAAGGGTATTAAACAAGGATGGCCCTTGTCACCGATTCTATTTGCTTTGGCTACTGAAATATTGGCAGATTCAATATGTAACAATACAAAAAGTAATGCTCTTTGCTGATGATATATTATTAACATTATCCAATACAAAAGAGACATTAGAAGAAATAGTTATTTTAATTTACATATTTTACAGGACTTCAGGACTCCATTTCAATAAATTAAAATCAAAATTTAGATTTTTAAATAATTAAAAAAAAGAATTGCAGACAAAGGGGAATCACATTATAGGGAAACAATAATCTACCGTAAAATATCTAGGAATTGAGTTATGCAAGGATAATAATGAATTAGTCTTAAAAAACTACAATAATATCATCAATACACTTAAAATCTCTGTGGGAAAGTAGAACAAAATAATATTAACATTTGAAGATAGACTACAGTTAACAAAAATGGTTTTACTACCCAATATTCTATATATAGCTTTGGCAATACAACTATTACCAGAAAGGAATATACTCAAAGAAATAAGTTTATGCCTAATAACATTTTTATGGTTTCCCAAAAGAAACAGAATAGCTTTAATACATCATATCAGACCATGGAAACAGGGAGGATTAAACCTTCCTGATATAGAAACATATATAAAAGCATCAATGTCTAAAATAGTCTCAGACTGGATAAGTCCAAATTATTCTGCAAATTGGAAAGAATTACTAACTGTAATATCAATAAGTGAATTTGATTTACAAAAAAATGCTCAAATACCAGATAAAAACAATTTGCCATGGCACATATGTATTAGTATGCAATACAACGTAACTAAGTTCACTAAAACTCATATGATTAATTATTACATTGACTCATTTATGAAAATTATTAATGCAAATATAGATTTAAAAATCTGGTTTGATCTTTTAACACCATTCATAGTTACAAAGAGGTCTCCACATAAAATATACAGAAAAATTAATTCCTGTGAACAGAAAGGATTTGTTTGTTGGTTTCAATGTATCAAAGAACTAAAAGTTCTGGATATGCAAACATTAGAAAGAACATACAAAATTCCACAAAAAATATTGGCTAGCAAAGCATTCTGACATATTCACAAAATTTATGCAGAATAATTAGTAATTCTTCATTTAAAGAAATACCTAACCTTACAAAATACCTATATGTAATCATATATAATGATTATGATGTGGGAAATAGTATTTTGAAATTTTATAAGATATTGATAAATTATAAAACAACACCAAAATCCTCATATTGGAATTAAATAACAAAAGGACACTCATTATAGCTAACTGAAAAAAATTAAATCAAATATTTTATTATCAACAAAGCATACATCCTTTACACAATACTGGAAAGTTTTTAATTAGAAATGCTTGCACAGATGCATTCTTAACTCCAGATAGAATTCCTAAAATTAATTCTTCCACAAAGGAAATATGGTGGAGGTGTGAGCAAATACGCAATGCAGATTGGAATCACATTTTTTGACTGTGTTAAAATTAAGCCATTTTGGAATGGTATTAAAAACTTTTTACAAGCTTTATTTAATGAATCATTTAACTTATCTAAAGCTCTAGTATTATTAAATGTATACAAAGGTCCTCATTTGAATGAGTCAGATATGTATCTAGTATGGACAATACTTGCAATCTCAAGGAAGTGTATAATAAGAAGAGGGAATACAAACATAATACTGACTTTGGAAGACTTCTACAGCCTACTGAAGACCACAGCATTGTTGGAAATTAAAATTAAAGAATTAAGGATTCATCCTAAGCCATTTATTAACAATCCATGGAAAAAAAGTCTTATTGACTGACACTTTACAATAACTGAACAGATACAATCTAAATAGATTGTTATACCTGTAAAGTAATTGTATATATTGAGCTCTGTCATAGTGTCAGGCTGATGTAAATAGTGTAGATAGTTATTAAGATGTTATATACAAACACCATGGAATTTATTCAACTTTATTTGAAAAATAAAAAATTTTTTGAGAAAAAAAAATAAATGAGGGCATATGGATGAAGCGGTTACAGTAAATAAAGATGACTATCACAAACATTTATAAATTTATCATGATACTCCTTGAAAGAAAAGGTCCTAAATATAGCACCTTAGTACAGATACTACCACAGGTGTGAGTGAGTGTGTGTGTGCCTTCTGTGGAAGGTTGGGCACCGGGCTGGCAACTCGACACTGTAAAACCTCACTGCCAATCATGAGCTGACAGGTGATCCGCTGTGGCGACCCCTAACCGGGAAAAAGCCGAAAGAAGAAGAAGAAGCCGTACAGATACTACCACACTTCTTTTTTCAAATTCTTAAGGCACATTTTATTTAGGTTTAATGAGACAAAGACTCTTTTAAGAAAAGACAAGGAAAGGTTAGGTTTGCAAAGCTTTAAACTGGTTGCTTCCAGAGGGTAAGTTTACTGAATCACTTCTTAAAGAAGGTTCATATCAGTGTGTTAAAGGTCTTTAAATTCCCACTGAATATGCCAAATAAATAAATGAGAAAACTATTTCACAAGAAAAGAAAGAATAACCTCAAATAATATATGTTATTAGGCAAACTACACTGCTGTAACTCAGATGTTTTAGCAAGATGTGCCTTGAAGGAGTTACAGAGCACATCCCTCCCAACCCAGTTTTACATGAAAAAATAAAATTACAACCCACCAAAGGTAGTACAGATGCAATTATTTATTTTACATTTGTTTACTAGGAAAATGTCCAACTGGGCAGGACTGCCCATTTTTACTGGAGGCCTGGGCAGAAAATCTCCATACAGTAATAACATGCCATAATAAAATACAGTAGTAAAGACAGTGATAAAGTTCAAATGCCCTAAAGACAAACTATGCATACAAACCATCTAAATATTTAATAAAAGTCCAAATATCACATTAAAAGTGACTGATACATTCTCCCTGGCAGATATCACCTTTGCATTTCTCTTGTAAATGGCAAGCACACGAGCAGTTAGGAGTATTATACCTAATATCACAAAGTTGTTATAACACTCTTATTTGAAATCATTGTATTGTCTTTCCTAAATGCCATTTTGTTTGGTAAAAGCAAACATATCTGCCATAAGGAGATTGTGGATAACCACTGATGTTATATTGCTTTAGTTCAACTCCAGATTTACAAACACAACAGCTAGAGCATTTAAACATGTCTCTATTTTCAACTTTTTTCAACTTTCTTTAAAGCCCAAAAGTTATTACAAGCATTATTATTTTGAAAATTCCTAGAAGTGCTATAAAAAAACATTTTGACAGAGTGCGTATCAAAGAATATTATTGTTTTCCAATATAACCAATGTTTTCCATTTTAAGCAGAAATTCAGCCAAAAGTGGAGAAGCATTATATTTAGATCCAAAATCTGTATTATTTCTTTTCTTTATGTACCATCATTTTAGTAAAATAATCACCACCACATCCAACCTATTAACCCTACTGGACACTTAAGGCAATGTTCAAACTTGCTTTGGTAGGATCTCAGCATGTATGCATCTCCAATTTATTTTTCTCAAAATGCAAAGTCTTTCAATCAATGGTAGCACTGACAAAAAATAATGTACAGGTGATCAATACATAAACCCCATAGGTTACATCTTATCCAATCAAAGGTCCAGAATGGTAAAATGGGCTAATAGTAAAAGAGGCCACAAGGACCAATAATATGTGCAACAGTAAGATTTTACCCAATGGCAAAAAGTCAACTGAAAAAGTCAAACAGGCTGAGATTTGAGGGTTGGTCATTATGAGTACCAACCACTACTCGGGACATTTACACAACATTTTGGCAGATTCTGAGGCTTATTCAACAGTGTCCCTTAATCAAATCAACATTGCTTACAGGGGCATTGAGGTTATGTTGGATGAGCTTTTGTTATTTGATGTCATTTCCAAGGATTTGTACAACTATTTCAGGGTCCCAAATCCAGTGATACCAAAATTTTTGGTTATCCCCAAGATCCATTAAGATTTACGTGACCCACCATTGAGACCCATTGTAGTGGCCATAGGGTCATATACAGAGCCCCTGGCCAAATATATTGATTATTGTTTAAGGAACATTTTGATGGGCCATAAACATATTGTGAAAGATTTGTGGGACCTAGTTGACAAATTACATGACATCGATAACATCCAGGATTGTGTTTTTGCAACATGTGGCATTAAGAGTCTCTTTTTGGTGATTCCCACGAATTGGGTCTGACATGGTTTTCAGAGATTATTAGCAGATTTGGTCAAGTACCAGCTGTGGAAGTAGATTTGCTAAGGAGATTTATGGAGACAGTACTTGATAATAACTACTTGTCATTTGATGGTGAGTTCTTTAAGCAAAAAGTGGGAATAGCAATGGGGGCTGCATGTGCCCCCATTTTTGCCAACACTGTGTTGTTAAAATGGGAATTGGATATGGTGTTCAAACTCCCTCTATATGTGAACTGTGTAACCTATTTCCATTTTTAGATGATTTACTGCTCATCGGTAGGGGTCACAACAGCATTTTTAAGATTTTGTATCAGATTTGGAGGGTACCACCACATTTTTACATTTCACTTGGAAGGTTAATCATTACAAAATGAACTATCTAGACATTGAAATGGTACAATCAAGTGCTGATGGGCTGGACACTAGGATTTATAGGAAACCCACCGATAGTAATTCCTATTTGTTCTTTTCCAGTTGTCACCCCTTTTTTCAAAAAAAGGGGATAGTAAAGAGTCAACTGATCCATGTGTCCAGACTAACTTTTGATGATTCACATTGTCTAAGAGAGTTTGCAGTGTTGATGGACATGTTCCGTGAATGTGGTTATCCTGACTTGGTCTTGTCTCCCCTTCATGATGAGATTTTGGCCAGTAGAATGGCTGGAGGCTCCTATGCACCAATTATTACATTTGGCTTACAATGTGCAATGATAACCCAGTCTGAATCCAATTTTGACACCAGTGCTAACATGGTGCTATTTTACACCACAGATGCTAAGAAGATTGAGCAAGTTATATGTAAGAATTGGTTTATTTTTCAGCACCATGATGAGATGAAGAAACTATGCATGAGCCAGTGCACTTTTTCACATGAAAACACATTTAATATTAAAAATCTGTTAGAGAAACCATTGGTGTGTCAAGAGAGGAATGGTGTTGTGATAACAAAGAAGTGTGGAAGGTGCAAACAGTGTAGACTTATTGAAAGTAAATACACTGGGCAGATTTACAAAATAACTGGTAAAAACTTGAGAGGCAGAAGGGTTAATTGTCTGTCAGATAAAGTGGTTTTCTTGGCTCAATGTGCCACCTGTTCAATATTATATGTGGGGAAAACTGATAATGCCTTGAATCATAGAATATATCAACGCAACTACAGTATCCAACAGAAGGACAATAAAAGTGCTTTAGCTAAGCATTACATTTTAAGTGTTGACTTTCAATTCTTTGTTTTCTCTGTGATTGAACAGGTCAATGAAGGACCTTTTGTGGGTGACTGGCGGACAACACTTCTAAATCATTAATTATTTTGGCAGCTAAAGTTGGATGCTAGTAACCTGCCTGGTTTGAATGATAACATTTTGATTTTTAGTGAGTTAAAGTTACAATCCAGTAATCTTTAACACTGTAGCTCAGGGGTTAGAGCACTGGTCTCGTAAAACAGGGTTTATGAGTCAAATCTCATCAGCCTGTTTGACTTTTTCAGTTAACTTTTTGCCATTGGGTAAAATCTTACAACAGCCCATAAAATTGATCCTTGTAGCCTCTTTTACTATTGGTCTATTTTACCATTCTGGACCTTCGATTGGGTAAGATGTAACCTATGGGGTTTATGTGGTGTTCATTTGTACATTAGTTTTTGTCACTGCTACCATTGATTGAATTTCCAAAGTTGGTTTTGTCATTGGTTATCACAAGTATCGTGATCACTGGTTATATTACTGCAAGTAGATTTTTAATAGGTTGTATGTAATCCTTATTCAAATATCACTTTTGATTGGTTATTTCTGAGAGGTGTGTGTTTTTGAAAGCCTATTTTAAGCTTACTGTGTTAGGAGCTAGCGGTTCTGAAGATGTTGAATTAACAGACGAAAGTGCTCAACCATTTGGCTTTTATTTTGTGGTATTTTTAAAGTGTTTTACCAAGTTTTTCAATGCAATTAAAGGAACTTTTGTATGTGGAAGCCGCGTGTCGTGTACTGAGTTTATTTGGATTGTGGATTTGTTTTTGGCATCTGGGTTTGGTTCTTCTTAAAGTCTTTACTATAAGTAAGAGTTTTTAAAAAGTATGGGGAGTTATATATCTTTAACAAGGGGGTTAGCAATATACTTAAGGTGTTTACATGACAAACACAATACACAGGGTTTGGTTCTCACCTTTGAAGAAATTGGCTAGACTTAAAATGGCCGATAAGGGCAGTTAGCCTAATGCTTACCTATGAACCTATGGATGAGAAGAAATGGGATGTTAAAGCTTTGACTGGTTCTTGGCACAAACAGCATAAATCATATCTTCTCCAACTTAATTTTATAAATGAAGGAAGAAGGCACTGGTCTTGAGTAGGATAGTGATTTTATTTATGAAAAAAAGATATCATAAAACTGATCATATTAATGAATTATCTGGGTATTTTTTAAAAACACTACCTTGGTTCTGTTTTATACTTATTCAATGTAGATTTTCTTTAGATTTAAACTACATTTCTGAGATGAAACAATTAAGAAGAGAAAAACAAAATGTTAGCTTTGGAAAACTAAGATGGATGTCTAAAGAGGAGTGTTTAATTGAACCACTTGTTAAGGGTTTATATCAGTGTGTTCTAAGCCCTTCTAATTATGCTAAGTCTGCCTATTCTGTTACTGACTGCAATTTAATCATTCAGTGTACACAGCTAAATGTGAAGTTCTACAAGACATCATCAGGGATGATTTACCAGCAGTACCGAGCACTTCAGGTCTGAAAAAATTATGCTAAAAATCTTTGTATTCTCAGCCATTTAGATATCTTTCCAAGGAAACAGTATGTCTAATATCAGAAGGTTTAAATTAGAGTAGGACACATTTAGCTGATTCAGTTGATTAGAAGGTCAGCATTTTTCACTGATAGCTATTGCTGCCATAGATGTATCTTCTCTGTTTATATAAAGTATGACAAGTCTGATGACCCTCCCCAGGTAGATATATAACTACTTCAAGCAATTATGTTGAACAGATACATTTTCAAAAGCAATCTAAACAAGAAAGCTTGGAACAATCTGTTTCTCTTCACTAAAGAGATGTTAAATTGTAAGAATAAAAACAGATTCTTATTTTGAGATAAGGGTTAAGAAGGAACAAGGAATTTCTTCTTGGGTCTAGAATCTGATTCACCAAGGCTTAGGACATCATACATAACACTGATGAAACAGTAAATGTGTTCAATCCTCACTTTACTGATATAAAATGGTTGAATGGAGTGTTCAGTGCTTAAAGTGTATTCTCTAACCTGTTTAATATCAGGCTGCTACATGAAATACAAATCTTTGATGCTTCTCTGCATGGTACTACCAGACTTTTTTTTGGGGGGGGGGGTGGGGATAACAAGGAATTTCATCTTTGCTTTCCTAAGGTGAGTATTAGCGTTTTTGTTTGGCCTGCCACACACTTATTTAACTCTTCCATGTTGATCAGGACCTTTGCCACTGATTGGAAATTTACCATTCTAATGCATATGTATAAGAATAGCAATAAAGAAAAAAAATCAAATTATAAATCTAATTTTCTCCTTGATCAACTGTCAGAGAGTTTTGAAAAAAAAAGTAATTGCTGAACAATTATGGAGCTTTCAACAAGGTTTTCATAATAGTTAATTGAAAACTGCAGTGCAGTTTGGTGCAGTTTAGAGAATGGCTGAATTTGGAGGTCAAAGAGATTGAGGAACAGGAGGGAATGGCAGCAAGATCCGCCTCCTCCACATGGGCATGCTCACAATCAAACGTTCAAGAAGAATCAACATGTTTACAGGAATATGAATTCATATCAAAAATGGAATGAATCAGTGATGTTTTTGGTTTAAATTAGTCAGTTTCCAATGATCCTGGGCCGCAGGTGGTGACAAATGAAACAGGTGACTATACTTTATACAATTTTAGTAACTTCTGCTGTTCTGTGGAATACGCTAACCTGTTAAACAAAGGGAACACTTTTGTTCCCTCTACAAACTTCAGAATAGACAAACTATTGACAGATTTAAAAGTTTATCTAAGAAAATTAAATCTCTGCTTGTTTTTTGAAGACAATTAAATGCATTTTGATAAAATATGCATTAGCTGTAGAAGTGTTTTTAACCCCCCCCTTGCATTACCCTTACTAATTTTTGAAAAATTGATGGAATTTGACTTCCAAAGAGTTACAGAGCATACTTTCATGTTTAAATGTAGGTCAGCACATGAGTATTCTTTGTTGTTGATTCATCTGGCTTATAGAAAAATAGACTGTCTTTTAAAAGACCTTTTGGATCAGGGTGAAATTGAGCCAAATTTATTCAGTTATTTCTATGTCAGGTTTCCAGTGGTATTTTTGGGATACCTAAGATACACAAAAGTACCACTGCCCCACCAATGAGACCTATTGTCAACTCTAGAAAGTCAAAAATTTATTCCCAAGGGAAATGTATCGATTTAAAACTGAAAAAGTGGCTAGAACCTTATAATTATCTATGTTGGGATTCTTGGGATTTTTTGTTGCAGATCAAAAATCTGAGTTATTCCAGGGACCTCATTTTTTTAACTGTTGATTTTGTTGAATTATTTAATGTTATCCCCCATACCACCAGTTTTTCTTGGTTCCATGACTTTCTTTGGGATCCACTAATTTGAGTAACAATAAAATCAATGTTTTAGACACCTGTATGGAAACAGTTCTTAAAAACAACTTTGGGTTTCTGAAAGGACAGTATTTTCATCAGGTTAAGGGTGCAGCGATGGGTGCATCATGCACCCCCATCTTTGCCAGTATTGTCCTCATTCAGTGGGAAAAGCAGTTTTTGTTTGAGAAACTTTTTCCTAGACCCTGGAACTTATACCTCCATTATTTGGATGACATTTTTATTGTGTGGGATAGATCTAGAAATGAGATCAATGATTTTATTGATTATAGTGGTGCTATCAATTATTTAGATATTAATTTGTCAAGAAATGATCAGGAACAATGTTTTGTTAGCACCATCTATAGAAAACCCACACATTGTAACAGGTTGTTGCATTGTGAAAGTAATCATCCTGGTCACCAAAAATGGGAGATAGTAAAAGGACAATATATTTGTTTAGCTAGGATGGTATCAGAGGATAAGCATTTTGTGTTGGAAAGCTAGTTATTGGCCGACATGTTTCTGGCACGTGGTTACCCTGATAAGTTGGTTTCTGCAATAAGATATGAGGTTGCCAGTAAAAGGGACAAGGGGGAGATTCTGCCCTTATTAAAATCTTCTTACAGTTCAGTGACAAAAATGTTTGAATGTACTCCCATTTCAAAAATTAACCATCATTTGGCTTTTGTCATGGAACACTATTTAGAAGATTCTTATATCAGAGAAGTGGTGAAAAAATATTGGTTTGTTTTCGCTTGTTTCAATGGCATTTTAGATAAATTGGGGGATAGGCCAACTTTTGTCTACCGGAAGGGGAGATCTATAAAAAACATGTTGGAAGGTAGTAATGGTTCATGTGTGGTTATGAGCAACAAAACACCTGACACTTTCAAATGTGGCTTTTGTAGCCATTGTAAATATATTCTGGTCAGTAACCAAGTTATGGTTAACAGTATCAAAATAAAGGCTAGGTTTTATTATAATTATAACACCCAAGGAATTGTTTATCTGGCTCTGTACCAGAAATGCAATGGGTTTTATGTGGGAAAATACAAAGAAGGTTGAGAGAAAGAATATATAAATATTCTTTGGACATAAGAAAGAAGAACCTGAGCAATTCTTTGGCAAAACATAATGTGAATTTTCCTGAACATAGTTTTCTATTTTTTTGGTTTAGATCACATTGTGAAGGATCCTGGGGTGGGGGACCTTGGGAAGCTTTGATTGAAGCTAGTGAGTTGTGGTGGCAACTAAGGCTAAATGTCACAGCCTCCCCTCAGTTTGAATTTGCATGTTTTGATTGGATGAATCCTTAGGTTAAAATCTTACATGGTATAGGATGGTCTGCCTGTTTGTATAAACTTGTCAAAACTGGATTGGTTAAGCACGGTCATGTGTTTTATAGGATGGGATATTTAAATGAATGAGATAGACTGTATTCTGATTCTGATGAAGTCTGGAGAAACAAATGAAAGTGCTTAATCCTGTGTATTTTATTTTTATTTTTCTAGTGTATTTGTATTTTAACGTATTAAAAAAATATTTTTGGCTGAGTGATGCACCCTTGCCTGTGGCTGGTTCTTAAGGACTGTAATTTGGTAGAAGCTTTGCTTCACTATTTTTGATTTTTGTATTCAGAACAATACTGGCGGAACTATGCAGGAAATATGAAGATTGAAAGCTCAATGTTTTCCTAAGGTTTTTGACTCTGTTAGGTTTATTAATATTATGACATTTCTTGATGCATTAAGAATAGGTGGCCAGTTATTAATATGGATTTGGTTGAATATTATAGGTTGAAACAATGTAACAAAGTTTAGTAAGGTATAGCTTGATCCATTTGTTAAAGGACACAGAATGCTTCAGGAGTCTATTGTGGACTAATACTTCATTCTAAATTCAGGAGTGACATAATTCCATTACATCTTAGTAATGTAGCTTCTACCAAAGTATTCTTCCAGTATAATTTCTTATACCTTCAGTCATAAGCTTCTGAATATATCTTAAAGACTAATGTACTGAAAGGCTGTTTTCTTTTTTAAAAATATCACTCTTAATTGCATACTGTCATATTATTTCACAGATGTAGTTTGGACTCAGTCTATTAAACTCTTGGATGGTATCTCTTGATTGATGCTTTAATTTTATTGATCATATATGCATTTCAGTGTATTGTACGTAACCTTTTTATATTCATTACCTGTTAAGAATAATAAGTACTTGCAGTCTTTCTTTACAATGTCATTACCGTTGTCAAAAATGGGCATGATCATTGCATTTATGCTGCTTGTAATAAAATGGCTCTGAAAAAGTTCCAGGTTTTATATATATATATATATATATATATATATATATATATATATATATATATATATGTGTGTACACGGATTCACTTTAGAAGCTCGAATTCCCAAAATCTCGAACTCCATATAGTCGAGACCAAAAGATCGAGTTTTGGAAACTCGAACTTCTAAAATGAAACCCAAAAAAAAAAAAAGTCAAACATCGCTTTTGCAGGGGGGCTTCGCCCCCCCTGTGCCCCCCACACCCCCCCTACTTAAATAGACCAACTCCGAGATCGCGCTACAGTGGGGAAAAGGGAAATCTCCCATATTGTGCTGTATGCGGAAGCGCAAAACGGGAGATTTCCCACTTCCTGTCAACACCGCAAAAAAGATAAAAACATTACGTTCACACAGAACATACAAAAAGCCTTGCCTCTGTGTGCACGTAATGTTTTAAGGTAAGTAAAGTGTTATTTTTTAAAACTTTACATATTCGATTTACTGAAATGTCAATCATATGGTCTCGACCATATGACATTCGAGATTTCAGTAATTTGATTATGTAAAGTGCTTCCATGTACACACATATTATTCTGTACTGCTCTGCATTACCACTTTCCCTATTTTATACTTTCTTATCGCTTATATGTGGGATATGGTGAAGTTGTTTTTTTAGTAATCCATGACTAACAAAATTATCCATGTGAAGTTATCTAGTGTATTTAAGTAATAACCCATGAATGGGTGTGGGTAAATCCAGCATTAGCCGCACTCACAAATGGGTTGTTGCTATTATTCAATGCCATTTAAGAAAAAAATGTCTTACCTTTCTTTGTATAACTGCACTGTAGTGTTCTCTGCATTCTTCTGCCTTTTCTGATGCACTTTACATGCATATGGGACTTATGCTCCCACACTTACACAACAACAGTGCAGTGCAAGGAAAGCAATGGAGAAGACAAAATCTCCATTGATATCTTTTTTTTACTGAGATTTTATGAAGACAGCGTAAATACAAAGAAAATCAGGTACATTTCTGTTTATTTTTGAAGAATGTACCTAATTTTTCTCATGGTTTGCTGTTCTGTAAGCATATGTCAATAGAAAAGTATCCCCTGCATGATACTTCAGTGGTTGGACTTTCTTCTGTTGGTATATGCTTGATTTACAGTAAGCATGCTGGTTGAGCTATCCAAGCAATGTGTACATTTTTGAATAAAAATGATCTATTATTATATAATTAAGTATTTTATATAGACTAACAAAAGAAAAAAAAACAGGTTGTCTAAGATTTTCATTTCAGAAATGTCAAGAAACATCATGTGCTTAAATTGTGGGAACAATACATATGGGGAGGAATGAGGTTTAAAATAAGGCAGAACTTAAATGAGCTATGTAATGTTTGACTGAAAATGATTGGGTAGATTATAAGTAATGTATAATGTTTGCAACTGAGAGTGTGTCAGTATGGTTTGTGATGTAAAATGCTTGCAACTAGGATTGTGTCGGTGTGGTTTGTTTTCATTTATTTATATAAATAAATGTATGATTGCCTATGTCACAAGTGATGGTTTAATAAAGATGTTTCTTGTTTAAAAAACATAGGAATTGCATAAGGTATTCAATTTTGCTTAGGTGATATGATATATAGCAATATATGTAAAGGATAATGTTTGTAAACGTGAACTTGTTAATACAGTTTGATTATTTTTATATAAATGTACATTTGCCTTTGTCACAAGTGGCAATCCAATAAAAGTGTTTAAAAAAAAGAAACATGTTACTATTGTCAATCATTTAAATCTATGATAAAAATTGTGTTATTCAATGTCAGGTTTCCTGTAAATATTAATTCTTGACCAAGTTTTAAATATGTATTACGAACTTTGCCCTCACCTTCTTTTCATTGTAATTATGTAGTATGATGCTGTTTTTGAAATTTGTTACCCTGTAAAAAGGTACAACTCACAGATTTTAAATGTGAATAAATAAATGGCATGCAATCAGGATATGAAAAAAAGACTTGTATTGTATGAATTTAGAAGAAATATTATTTGTTTTGGCTCTAAAAAATAATAATCACTGTCAATACGAACAGTCAAGGATGTGATTCAAATAATGGATGAAACAGACAATAAGGACAGCTGTTTTGCAAAGTAAAACTCATGTAAGTAATATCCAGCTGGATGGAAACAATAAAAGACACAGAAGAATATACCTGAAATAAAATTCGCTAGCAGTTTTGGGGCATGTAGTAAGTTTGATTAGACTGGGGTATAAGGAAAACTTTATGGTTAATTATGGATTGGTTGTCCCCTATTTAACAAGAGATCAGCTTATCTATTTTTATGGTGTACCTAATATATTTAGTATCTATCAATGAAAACCCAGAAAACAGAACTGGTTGATTCTTTTAAGTAATGGTTTAAACGTTTTTTAGTTCTTCATTAAAAAATAACTATCAAAATAGGCAGATATTTGTGATCCAGGAAAGTATTCAGTAACATTAATTTTTGAATATGTTAATTATATATTAAAATATACTGACATTTAAGCCATGTGACATGATAACACTTATTTGTTGTACTGTGTATTGATAAGTTGGGTGCAGTTCCAAAAACTAAGAGTATTATCTTGTAATACCTTTCAATGTCAGTGGTACACCAGTTTGCACACTGAGCATTGGTGCCAGGGATATCAGAAGGCCTGGGTCTCCCTTGACAATATGGCAGAAGACCGGTGGGGTTAATCAAACCAACAAAAGAAAAGAATGAATGAAAAACAGAAGGAAGGAAAGAAAGATAAACAAGCTGTTTATATTTGGTAACCAAAATATTAACTGAGATGGCCAACATATGTCCATTATCAACAGATTCCTCCAGCTAAACATTCTGACCCAGCTGATAAATACTGGAACTAGACCCAACAAAAGCATGGGAAAAAGTTCAAAAACTGCTTGAAGTTTTTCAGGAATGTCTGTTATAAGTATGTCAAGGTTCATATTCCCTCTGCACATTAAGTGACCACTGCCAAGTTCTTAGTACATGGATAGTAAAACTACCAAAACTGTTTTTTCAAACTATTTTTTTACCAGGAATAACCATGATGGTTGACATGCACTATTGTATAAATTACTTCTCCCAAAACTTGAATATGCATTACCTGTTACAGCACTTCATTCTCATACAATACAGCTATGCTACAAACTGAAAAAAATTATTCAGCATCATTCTGCTACCTTGCAGAAAACTAAATGGATGCCAAAGGAGGTTAGGGCTAATTTCTTTCTCAGTAACCTGAGGAAATATTTGTCCTCAGTCTATACTTATATATATATATATATATATATATATATATATATATATATATATATATATATACATACACACACATATATATTATATATATATATATATATATATATATATATATATACATACACACATATATATATATATATATATATATATATATATATATATATATATATATATATATATATATATACATTATCAGGGATTGGGACTCAGTGAGAATGGAGAGTTTTGTTGTGGGTATATGCTGGGAAGTATGGGATTGGTAGTGTTGAGCGAAAGTGTGTTAATTTACGGCACTCTTTTAATTTGTGTGGTCTAGTGATATGGGGAGAGAATCTATGGACATGGGTTGGTGAGTGGTCACTGATTGCATCTGGCATGGACTCAGGGTTATGGTAAAGGTTGGGGTGGGAGACTAAGATCCAGTCCAGTGTAGAACTGGTATTTGTAGATGTATGATGAAAAGTGGGAGAGGAGATAAGCTGGGAAAAGCCATATAGATTAATGCAGGTGGAAGGGGAGTCAAAGCATAGGGTAAGCCAGTTAATATTGACATCTCTTAATATAATAGTTTCATTAGGAATAGTGTCAGCCAGCCAGTGAAGGGTCTGTTCAAGTAGGAGTATGCTGTCTCTGGGTGGAATAAAGATGGCAGCTATAGTTATTGTCTTGTGGTTATTTAACTTGCAGTTAGCAAGGATACGTTCTGCTGGGTGAAAAAGGGAGGCAGGGTTGGTTAGGCAGGATAAGGTGAGGAAGTCAGACTACATAATTGCAACACCTCCTCTTTTTTGTTTGTTCTGTCAAGTCATAAGATATTGTAGCCTGGTGGGTGAAACTCCTTGTCAATGTTGTGTGGTTTTAGCCAGGTTTCAGAGAGAAAAATAATGTCGGGGGAGTGTTGAAATATCCATGAATGAAATTCAGTTATTTTGTTAAGTATGCTGTGAATATTAATGGAGTAAAAGGGTTGTTTGAAATTATGATTTTGTAGTTTCTGGAGAGTTGGAGTAATATTATGATAGGTAGAGGAGATGTTGTGAGGACCTGGGTTAGGGTGAATGTCTTCAGGGAGTAGAAGTGTGTTCCAGAGGTGGAGGAGGACTAATGACATGGGGTGTGGAGTAACAAATTTCAGTTTAAATTTATGGTATAGAGTTTTTTTGGAAGGAGTTTAATTTTGGGAAGGGAGTGATTGCTGGATGAGAAGAGGGTGGGTGATATGGGAGAGGAGTAGAAGGTAAAGGTGTCAGTTAGATAAGAGGAAGTTGGGAATTTAGGGTGCAGATTAAGTTGAGTATGGTAAGATGTAAGGTGGCATAGGATGGAAATAAGAAAGGTCAAATGGTAAAGGGTAACCATGGTAAGGTCAAGAGGTAAAGGGTAACCATGGTAAGGAATAAGGAGTAGGAGGAGAAAGGAGGTATGTAAGTGATGGGAGAAAAATGAAAGTTAAAGTACTGGGAGAGGGAGAAATAATTACAGAATGTGAGTGAGACGTGACAAAGAGTGATAGAAGGAGGGAGGGGTAAAGGGAGGAAGGGTGGGTAATATGCATACAGACAGCTGTGCTATTACCCTTACCACCAAGGAACCTTTGGACAATATATGTGATGAGACATATACCAATAATTTATATTCACCCATGCTAGATGCCCTTGCATGCTTCAATAACCTTTCAGTGAACAGCCTGACAGTTGGCATCATGCTCCTAATGGTATTTGTGTTGCACACCCTTTTCCTAGAAAAGAAGGGAACGGATATCCTGCTATCCATCCTTCCAACCCGACTAAGACTGGTGACCACCGAGATACATCCCTGAATCCTAGTTGTTGGTGATATAACTGAGTAGCTTACCACTACACTAGTGGGTCATAAAGTAATGACTGCACTGTTTATATTTTCAGTCACCAGTATTCTTTTTTTAAAGAGAGACTTAGCCAAACACACAGGAACAATACAGAATATTTACTGCTAAATAGGTCAGTGGTGTTGAATTCTGCTTTCTGTTAAGGCTGTTGAAGAAGAATGGGGGGAGGCTGCACTGTGGGTTATGCAAAGTATTTATTTTTATATGAGAGTACCACATGTATCATACAGACTACTAATGAAGAGGGAATGCTTTGCTTCTTATTTACTTTTTTAATTACTGGTATAGCTTATGGTCCTTCCGTTGAATTTAAGTTATGCAATGTCATGGTCACATAAGGGTGACTTGAAATTTTCTGTCACTTTATCTGAGCTTCATGAATGCTGAAACCTGTCATTTTACCAATGTATTTTTAGTACCTACTCTATTTCCTTAAAAATTACTAAGCAAATGCAAATATGTGCAAATCATGTACTACTTTGAAAAGAGATCACTGGAGCATTCCTTTACAGAACACAGAGCTGTTTGCAATGTAGGATAACAAAGCTGCTACATGTTCTATGTGAGAACTAAAAGGTTCATTGTATGATGCAGGATCTAAGAACTAATATGATATGCAACACTGAATAAATAACAATAATAACAGTGTTACAGACACATAATATATCTAGACTGAACACAGCTCATACTATATAAAATATAAAAGATACATGGTTATGAGAACTGAACTTCATTTTCATCTGTATTGGTTATCATATAGCATTCATTTGTTCCAACCAAAAATATACCATTTATATAATGTTACTGCTGCCTAGAAGTGACTTTTTCTACTAATATTTTGCATATGAGCCTATATAACCTCTGCATCCAATACTTATTATATAAAGTGCTGCATTTTTACTTCAGAAAGAAATGCAGAACTGAAAGAGGTGCAGATAGACAGGCAGAGACAATAGATAGGTACATAGTAAATGCAGATCTTAAACAATTAAATGTATTTGTGCCTTTATTGTAAGAATCTGTATTCATTGGATAGTTGGTTAAATGTGCCTTCGTCAGGAGAAAAATGTCAAGTAATAGTAGTAATAATATTAAGCATTATCAGACAGCACCTGTCTTTATAGTTTGTTCCTTCAACTGGATGCAGTAGATGAGTTTGTTTGGGGCAGGCAAGTTGTGATTCTCAGTTTAGCTTATAGTGCAGAATAACGCTAGGATCTTTCATTTAACTGTTCTCTTAAGAAAAGTGATATATAATGAATGAATGAAGATCAGTAAACCACGAAAGTTTTGAGAGCACTGTGGATGTTTCGGTAGCATGCCTACCTAGCAACACCAACATTTATTTGTAAACAGGCACTCATGCTGGTATAGACTGCCGTCTAATTTCTGTTGATCTTGTTGGTTAAGGTCTTAAAGGGCAGTTTATGAAGTAGGTCATTTTTCTTTTACCAGATTCCAGGAGTCATATCATAAAGAAGATAAGTACCATATTTTAGGAAACACACACTGCTGGGCTTAGTGTACTGAAATAGCTTGAATTCATTTCTAAATTCACAGGGCATCTTCTGAGGTAACACTATTATTTTTAAATAACTTAATTTCCACATATCCTGACTACAGTCAACAATCTCCACACAATTACTAAAAGTGAGTCAGGCTTCTATATATGCACAAGCATATTACATATACAAAAATAGGAGGCCAGAGTCCTTATAAATGTATCTAGCTTCTTGAAACAGTGTTGGTTTCATAAGTGATTGTGTCTGTGTGCATGATAACTATCAACCCTGTCCATAAGATGTCATAGCAATGGCCTTTAAAAATTATTGCAGAGGGTCAGAAAGAGGAGCACTTTCTTATTTTTCACAACAGGAATACCATACCATCTCATACCAGATCCTATATATGTAGTGACTGGAAATTTTGGATAGGGTTAGTTTATTTATTTAAGATTATATGTTTTCATAAATAGGTCTAACATTATAAAGAAAATCAGTAAACATAGAATAAGCAAGGTTGAGTCTGAAGGCCAAAATTATAGTGTAGTATATAAATCATAGCAGCTAAATAGACATATATTGTGGGTATCTATGAGTGTGATACATGTGTGATGGGGGGTTGGTGTGTATTCTTGTGTTATCTGTGTATGTCTGTGTGTCTTGTGAATTTTTTCCATTTCTATATTTCTGAAGATGTCCACACATGAATGTTTTAGATGTGAGTACTGTATACTTCTTAAAACTCTGTGGACACCAGTTATAATGAATGGTGCACTTGTTCTAGAAGTCATTTTATTCTGTGTGTTTAGCTATGAGCAAGAAAACGCCACATATAGATATTGTTTTGTGTATTATTCTATATGTTAAATGCCATTAATCTCATTCAGTGCTAATGGGACAATACAATTTATAAGGAGGCTCAGTAACAAAAATATCATCCAAACAGGCAGTCAAGGAAATAAAAGATATTATAAGTAACAACTGTCATACATGCTAAAATAACACATTAGATGCAAGTAATACTATAACTGATATCATAAGTAACAACTGTCATGCATACTAAAATAACACATTAGATTACAAGTAATACTATAACTGATTTTTAGCAGTATCATACAGCACATTTTATCTTTTTCATGTAAAAGCTACACAGTCTTTAAGTCAGTATAGTTTCAACAGACTGGTAATGTGATGGGTTAAACAGTCATTTTCTATGCACAGAGACAATACACAAGCAGTGTACACGCAGCTCTGCCTGTGCATTTTCAGTTGGCTCAGAGGCACAATGCCAATAGTGAAAGAAGTTGAAAATTTGAAGCAAATGGGATTTTTTCTGTATTTTCTAGATGTAACACATTATAACTTATGTTCATTAAGCTGGTGTGAGATGCTGGCACCACTAAAAGTATAGCTGATGTTGCATGAAATACTAAATGGCTGAACAGAGGTGAGAGGGGATGTGGGTTGACTTGCAACAAAAACATTATTCAGTCTATCTAGACTAGCTTATCCTGCTTTCAAATATCATGACAATTTACTACCTGCCAGTCAAATTGCTTAGTAAGAACAAAACGGATGTTGTGTGGATTGATTAGAACAAGAAAGAGAAAAATAAAATAAAATACAATTAAAAAATCACCTGTTTACTTATATGCATACTTATCACAATTGAAAATATATATTATAGTCAGACACACACAAAGAGAGAGGTGGGCATGTGCAAATTAGAATGGATCCTATATCTTGAATATGTGAAATAAATAGCAACTTACAGAAAGGAATATGCAATTCCAAAAACAATTAGTTGACCAGTCATATCCAATACAAATCAAATTCAGCATTGTTTAAATTGTAACATCCATGTAAATATTGCAAAGTTCTTGTAACGGTTTTTATATGTTTGTCTTATTTCAGAAGGAGAATGAATAACAAATGTATTATACTTCTAAATGTAAAAATACAATGTGTTAAATTTTACAAATATTTATAACATTACCATTACATGCACATTCAGACCATAAAAGGCATATCCTTTTCTTCAACATGATAAAACTACATTATCCATGTATTTTTATAAGTTAATAGATGTATATTACACTAACAACCTCTAGGGCCCTTATAAACCTAGCTGTGCAACCCAAATGTTACCCACAAATCTGATTTGGATGTGGTTGATTTACTGATTGCCTAAACATATGACAGAATGGGTACAACCACTCTAATTTTTTTTCTTTTTGTAATTCTAGATCAAACCTCTTTACTGATCAGGGATGCATTCTGTAACAGTACCTTATCTCTCATTCTTCCAAAATCCATGTAAAATATCTTGAGCTGGTTGCATCCTTGATAGTCAGGGTTGTTAGTCCCCATCTGGTGAAGTGAGGTACTGCAGGAGGCCTTGCTTAAGATGAGGAGCCACCATGCACATTCACAGTAGACTTATGATCTCTTTAGTGATGGCTTTACCCTCTTCTATATGCTGGCATATGTTTAACTCAGGACACTGCACACCATGTGGAATGGTCTAGAGTGTGCCACCCTGCACTGTAAGGCTCCAGTGCCTCCAAACCTTCCTGTACACCTAGCCTACAATTGTCACTGACTTCCAGTCTTCACTAGAGTTACAGAAATAGTACTCCCAACAGCATGTCCAAGGCATCCTCCATAGAGAGAGATATGAACAGGCACAGCCTAATCTCTCTCCTTTGTCACCATGCCAATACCATCAGACACCTGAGCTACTAATTACTTTGGGTCACATGGGTCATAATCAAGCTTTATTGCCCTACTCCAACACCACAAGAAACCTGAGCCACTAATCAAACTCAGGTCACCTGGCCTTCACCGGAGCTGACAGACAACAACACTGAGTCTGATAAAGTCTATTCAATGTTACAGTCTAAGAAAAAAAAGAAAAAAGTTGTTTACAAAGGTGCTTACTTCAGCTGTAATTACTGATGTGTATTTAAGTTAATAGTGAGCAACAGTATCATATCGGCATTGCAAATCTTCATAGAAATATTTAATCTGCACACCTGAAGATTACTGCTATGAATCTACAGCAAACACTTGTGACAGTAATACTCTCATGTTCCTATTAATTTTTAGAATATGAATAAGTAACAATAATTTGTTTTGAAAGAACTATTGTTTTAAACAACATCCTTTTCTTATGTTATGTTGATAATCTTAGGCATATTATTTTAACACTTGCATTTTCTGTCTTAGTTTACTTTGTTGCATACCCAGGCTCAGTTTTACTGTACAATAATAAAATGTAAAACTTTGGTACAGGCACTTTTACACAGATGCAGCAACATGCATGCTTATCTTCATTAGTGAATTAATGCACAGTTTCTAGTGATATATAACATACAATGAAACTACTTAACTCATTGCAGAATATAAAATCCTTCTTTTCTTTCCTTTTGATTATTAATCTATGCGTTTAGTCTTTGTTTTTAGTAAGTGGTGAGCAGTTCTATATTTGCAAGCATGGTGTTTGCTTACCTGTCAGTGCAGTTAACTGTTTTGACATGAGACACTCACTTTTAAAAAGTTCCCTGGATCAGTTTGCATCGACATAGGCAGTGCTACTAATCAGATGGGACCTCGTTTTTTTATAGTTAAGCCTAAGAACTCATTTGCAAATAAAACTGCTAAACTTCTGTCTGTTACTGGAAGGAAGATAGCGGTGTATCATGAAGACATTTAAATGTTTTTAATTATTCTTTACAACAATCTGCCCTTGTTGAGCAAACCAAATTTGTTTTTCCCATCACAGGAAGCTGTCTCAGATAGAATGTCAGCTCCTGTGAGTTGGGCTTGCATCATTATTTCATGCTTGTATTGCATCTCTTAAAAAAATATTGCAGTTCTGTATATCCTGGGCTTTCTGGAAGACATTAGCCAATTCTGATTGCAGCCGTGAAATTATTGTGCAGGTAAATGATTCAGACCACTGGCTGGGGGCTGTACTTACGAAATCTAATTAAGGAGAAAAGAGCATCCAATAATGCATCACTCATACACTCAAGGAAATCATATAATCTCCAAAAGCTTCTACTCTAACCTAAATGGTAAAAAATACACAGTAGTTACAGATCACATTCTCTTAAAGTGGTTAAACAGGGACAGTATGAGGAAATGGCAAACTTCTTAGGTGGATTTTGGAATTACAGTCTCAGAACATGATAATCCAGCACAGGAGTAGAGCCAGCAATGCAACTGAAATGGCTTGTCCAGACAGAGGGCAAAATAGTTTAACTAAGGAGATGCATATTTTACTCAAACTACACTTGTTGGATGTCTTCTGAAAGCTGGTTTTAGATCAATAAAAGGGGGAAGTGTGAAACCCTGTATAAAACCAGCATTTATACTTCAAGGAAGATGCAATAAAAATGTAAAGTGTGAAAAGCTGAACAAGACACTTAACTGTTTTCTCTCTCTTTAGTAAGTGCTGTGAAATATGACATGGTCGACAAAATCTGTACTTTTTTTTCCTGCAGTTATATAAGGCTTTAAAAAGTGCAGCTGCATGCATTATTTGAGTTGAGGGTTCCTTAGACTGCTATATTACCTTATTTAGGCTTAGACATGTCTGGTTATCTAAGCAATTCTGTTTTGAAGGAAGTTGTTTGTTTTTTTTTAATTTTGACCCAAAAGGAAGTGAAGAGTCAGGACTTAATTTCCCAGTGCAAAAAAGAGGTATCGTCTAAAAATGCTTCGCTAACTGAATATTTACTTGAACTGCGGATTCTTCAACAATCAGTTTAATAGTCATTCTAGTTAATATAAGCTTTATTCCTGAGCATTTAGAAGGCTTTTAGCAAGCCTTGGACCAGTAAAAATGTCTTCACAAGGAATGCAAATGAGAAGAGGGACACAGCATGCTGCCCAGGGTCAGTGAACTCTGTATGTTTGTACTTTGCAAATTGATTACAGGTATCTTCATTTAGTTCCAGTACTAGAATAAGATAACTGATAGGCAATGTTTTTCTTATACCGTCTGTCTGTTCATCATGTTTTATTTTACATTTATCTGTGTAAGAGTATATTTGAAACTGTATAGCTTAATTTCTTTTGATAAAAAAAATTATTATTCTAACTCAAAAGTTTATGACTAACGATTTTTAATATACAAAAGGGTAATTACACAAAACTAGTGCATTATAACTGCTGGCATCAGCCTTTTGAAAATAGATTACTTAACAATAGCTATCAAAAGTTAATAACATGGCTGGCTCTTTTTAAGAGTGTACAGCAACCATGTCCTGTAATGTGACTGATGACAGTTTATAACCATAAAGGAAAGAAGTGAAAGTGGCACTGAAATGGCATGATTTGTGCGTGTGTGTGTGTGTGTGTGTGTGTGTGTGTGTGTGTGTGTGTGTGTGTGTGTGTGTGTGTGTGTACATATGCTTGTATGTGTGATGTGTGGGAATGTCAAGTAGTTTAACCAAGATATAGTTACTATTGATAAGAAAGCACTGTTTGATTCCTTGTACCTTCAACTGACGACTGGGTGACTTTGACCAAAACACTTAAGCAGTGCTCCTGACTGACACTGAAAAGGGTCACTTATGTCCAATGAGCTAACCTAGTTATTAAAGGAATAAAACAAAAGGCTCTGGGCTGACAGTAGTATGGATAAATATCTGGAAAGAAGAGAGTGTTCATAACAATGCTTTTCAACTCTACTTGGGTGTGGCTGATTCTGGTCACAACCCAGGACAGCAAAGTTTATTTGCCATACCTTCTTAAGCTGAGTACCTCATATATACTGCTGTCAGCGGTATATACCTCATATATACTACTGTCAGGGGTATAATTTTCTGGGCTATCCCTGGCATACCACACAGTGCAAGTTCTTGCAAGATGGTACAAAACTGAATTTACTGCTGGAAAGCATTGCTGTGTTTCATGGTTTCTCTGGAAATATGGAACCTACAGTCTAAGCCTTCAATGCCCAATGTTATGCTATCAATAATAACTATATATAAAAATAAATGTTATATATAATGGCATCTGCATATTCCAAATTGCTAAATATATAAACATTTGTTTTACTCATTAAATATGGAAAATGACAAAACTATAAGGCTGGCCCTCAGGTAACAGAACAGGTGAGCAATGCCACATATAAGAGATAGACAGGCCCTATAAATACATATGCATCACATGACTGTATAAATATATCAAGAGTGCCAATGTTAAGCTGATGAGCATACATTTGAATGCTTTGGCTTCACTGTTAAACAAATGGAGATCTTAGGAGCACTTCAAAAGGAATGCAGCAAGGAGCATTCAGCAATAGGGAATAACAAAAGATTGGAACACCAAGTTCTTCATCAAAATATATAATTATAAACCACAGCAGCTGCAACAAAAATGTTCCAAACAATAGCTCAGAAGTGAAATTTCACAAAACCTTAACAGTTATAAATAATGCACGATTTCAACACCACAGACTAAAGGCCTCAGCACTTAACTGATTTATAAATCAGTCAAAATGCAATTACAACTAGACCCCTTAATTTTTTTTTTTTTTTGCCACAGCATTTATGAACCATAGCAAATCATTTTTACAGCAGTATTTTAATAATATCTGCACTGATTCCTAAGTCTGCATGGTCTTAACAAATTATGTTTTTTGTTTAGCTTATAGAGTGTCTATCAATAAAACAAATACCATTTCTACATGCATGTTCACCTTCAAGACAGTGTATGCTTTGTCCATGTGAGTGAAGCCTAAGTGGATAAATTATATTGCAGATGGATAAATTCCAACAATATCCATAGATAAACAGTTTTTATCAGAATTATATAAATGCTTATCTAAGGATATTTCTGTATTGTGAGACTGTTTTCATGTCCTGTAGTCCTCTGCTGTTTTCTCTTTTTTTGCCATATACATACTCTTCTGCTCTGCATTCATAGATCTACATGTTAATCTGTTTGCTAACATTTATGTTTATTCAGCGTTATATTACAGTATACGCCACATATGCAGTGTTTTGTGTGTGTGCCTGTATCTGTATGACAGAACTTGAAGTCTGTTTATTTTTTATATTTTTGTTAAGGGTATTGTATTTTATTAAGTGTAGTCTCGGCAGTCACATCAAACTGTCTGGGGGGGGGGGGCAGTAATAAATTGCTATTCTTCCTGCAGGCAGTTCAGTTTTCCTAGCTGTGATGTGCACATTTTAATGGCATCTTATTGCCCACATCTCTATGGGAGAGATCAACCACTGAATACATTGTGGTTTTACTCAGCAGACCCGGTACCTCTAATCTAATATTCTATAAAACAACAAGCAGCACATGGCTATACTGTTAAAATGGAAAATATGAAATCAATAAATAGTAATAAAGCTCTAAGTAAATACTTTGGGGCTTTCATTCACTCTGACAGACTATATTAGCTATTAATACTATTACATATTGTATTACTTTTTTCAGATGGTGTGCTTTATCAGAAAGGTCTCATTGTAAAAATGGACACATGGAGTTTGTAGACAAGCAAAAATATATATATATATATATATATTGTAAAACTGCATACACACCTACCAGAATGAAGACACTAAATGTTGTGCACAGCCTTTTGCAGAGTATAGTTTCTACATTTGTTAATATTTATCATCGACCCTAGAGTTACTGTAGTGGGGATCTGAATTGTTTACTTATGCATTTGTTTAACATGTCACTGGACGTTTGCTTTGTACCTCACATATAAGTTCATAGGTAGGTACTAGGCTAGCGGCCCAAGAGCCTATGTAAGCATAGCCAACAAAGTTCCCTGGCTTATGCCATCCAAGAAAGTGATTTTCCTGTGCCACTGTTGAGCAGAGACACAGAAATGATCCCCGGGAGGTACAAAGCAAATATGACCTAACAGTTGTTGCCAAACGTTATAAAGCAGGGTACACACTGCATCTAAGTATAGGCAGAGAAGTGAAAAGGGCAGACACAGAGACAAAAAAAAAACACAGAAAAAACTGTTGTCATTGAATATAGTACATGGCATACACTTCAACAGGATACAGTTCCCTAGTGTTTATGACTAATCTAATGCACTTCATCAGATTCAAGAACAACAAAATATGAGCAAACCAGTGAAGAAATATGGTTCAAAAGGTATTTCAGATTTTTTGTGAAACATTTAGGAAAAAACATTTTACATTGTGACCTTCAGAAAAGTCAATAGCTTGAACATCAAATATGTCTAATAGGCTTTTTACTGACCATTACCAAAGGTGCAATTATTAGTATATAGAGTGAGGCTATGCTCTGTAATTTAGCTATGCAGTTTTGCTGACAGTTCATAATACTTGCATTCATTCTTTGGAAACAGAAATTTTACAAAGCGATGCTGCATTTGATCTGACATTGTAATTACTTTAGTACTATATCTTGAATACAGAATGTCCAAACACCTTACATGATTTAATTTTTTGCAAGTAATCCATGTGCAGGATCTAGTAGCTGTGCACTTCTAAATCCATAGCATCCCTGATCAGATGTAGCCATGATTGGAGAAGGCTCAGAATCAGCAGAAGCTAAAATTAATTCTATGTTTACTTCAGAAGAGAAACCTAAATATGCACCAGGTACGCTTACCTACTTTATAGCCATGATATCACCCCCATTATACTAAGAACTCCCTATGGGAACTGTACATTTTATTTACGGCTAATATTTGCTTCAAGAACAAAAAGTTCAAACTCTGCATTTGTCAGCAAATAGAATTCATAAATTTTCCATTTCAAGGTTCTGTCTCCATTTACTAAGAAACTCACAGAAGAGTTCCAGGCTTTTGGTGAAACCAAAATACTATATTTCCCTTTCTCAATGAAAAAAGATATCACTCCCATCCAGCTCTGTCTTTTTGTTAAGGAGGGGCATGCGTTTCATGAGTAGGCATACCTCTCAATCTCTTAGTCCAAGAAATCTGAACAAAGCTTAAAATAATGGTATGACAAAGCCTTAAAAATAGGGACATATTTTAAATATTACTCTTATAAATTTAGAAAGTTGCTAGAATAACAGGATTTTTAACATGCATTTTCTGAAGGTTGCAAAGTCTGAAACATAAACGTGTCTCATTATTTAGTGACTTTAATCCTCAGTGATCTGTTAGAAAGCCACAAATATTATGAGGAACAGACCAAAATATGAGGCAAAAATCTGGACAGTTGAGAGGTATGTGAGTAGGGTGTCTAGATGAGTTGGAACCAGGCAAATATGAAACTAGGGAAGATTGTCAGCATTCTACCCCAGTAGGTGCAGATAAGAGATCTTCAATTCTTCAGTCTTAGCACACAACAATCAATCAATCATCCATTTCTTTTCCAGGATTGCAGACCGGTACTGTCTAAATGAGTCAAATTGCTAACATGTTTCCTCAAAGATGAATCAGGACTAATTGTCTCAGGATCAGACACAGATTCAAAGCAATGTTCATTTACATCATGGCTCCATTTAAGACAATAGCTGTGGCTTCTCCAAAAACTTCATTATTCCATACACAAAATACCTCAAATGTATATGTATAGTGACATCTTACCTGTAAAAAAAATGGGTAGCATGCCTTTAAAGGAAACATGTCAGTTGGTCAATAGCTAATATACTAAATGCTGGTAGATTGAAAAAATTGTGCTGAAACAACATTCGGTGAACTGTGGAGGTATTTTTTTTTCTTTGCAGAGGACAAGCCCCAATTCGCCCCTCCCCCCATTTAGAAGAACCCCCACACTCTTCAAACCTACTCCAAGGTCACACAGCAGTAGAGAAAATGGAAAACTCCACTGCTGAAAATTGTTTAGGCACTTTTGCTGTAGTCTACTGGCAGTTGATAGATGGACTGGATCCCCACTTAAACATATATGAAATATGACTTTTGTCTGCAAAATTCTCACAGCAATTTAGAAAAGCAATTGATTTCATTAGGTTAAGGGAAAACAAATTGCCAGATACTGCTGCATATAAGACTATATTCAAAAGAGAAAAATCAGGAATTTTTTTCTCAACTGGAAAACTCACCATAAGGAGAACAAGGTCTCTGCCCAAAGATTCATCATTCCTGGAGTTAGAAGGCATAGTCTGTTGTGGATGTGTTGTGATGAAATGTTAATGTGGAGAAGGAAAGCAGGCCTAGTCAAGCTCCACAGCCATGACGTTTATTGTACAACTTGCCTGATGGAAGGGTTGTGTCGGACTAATTTGTGCATAAAAAGTGATGACCTTACTTGTAAAGACTGCAAACTTAAATGGACTATACTTTCGTTACCCCTTTTTTTAAAAAAATGTATGCTTATTTCATATACCTGCCACCAATGTATTTTTAAGAGTCGACAGTAGCAGAGAACATGGGAAGTTTAGTCAGGGGCTTATAAAAATAACAGTTCTTCACTTCTCCTATGCTGCCAGGCTGTTTGAGCGAAATTTTGCCATAGCATTTGGGAAGCTATAAATGTGTTTGCTATAGTGCCACAACTTGAGGGGGGGTGGGGGTGCATTGACTGCTCTTTCCTAATGTATCTGCATATATCTAACAAGCTGTTCTCTTACAGTTTTTCTTTGCATATACATAATGTTGGAGGAATTTTTGAAGGCCTTAGTCAAAGACAAAGACTAATCATAAGCGTGTGCAGCTACAAATGTAATTAGTGAGACTAACTAAAGTGATTGCTTACCCCAGAACAATGTCTACCCTTAAAAAAACTAAGCAAAAGGGATGGCACAAAGTCCTATTTAGTAACATTCAATACCCCACCAAGAGAAATGGGACAAGTTAGAATGGTCCAAAATTCTTTTTTTCCCTAGTTGTCAGTGGAAGTGTTGAAAGCCTTCATGGATACTGATGATGAAAAAATGAAAGAGGAATTGCAAGCTAGGGCTGGGTTAATTTCTTATGTGTGAGCAATAAAATTTTACAACTACTCTTATAATGCTGAAAAAAAATAAGAACAACTCAGATATCCAACTTCAAGCACACAAAGCTATGGATACATCCTGATAACAGTTAAATAAAAACATCAGATATTCTAGCAGTGGACAGTTTTAAAAGATCATAACCTACTAAAATGAGAAAGTGCATGGTGCAAAGTGATCCCAAGAATTCTGCATGTCAGTTACTTTAGTAGACCTCATATAAGTTAATGGCACATTGTTTTTTTTTTTCAAAAAACTTTTTATTGATAATCAAATAATGTAACATGACAGACATAACAAGAAAAATAGACATTACAATATGATTGTGCATTGATAGATTAATTAAGAGCATGTAAATCATTTTATGTAAATAAAAAAAAAACAGTTTAACTATATACAATATTTACAACAATACACAGTTAACTGAAATGCAAAACACTATCTATCACAGGTGTTATTATCAAAAACAATCAAGTCTAGCCCAGATGGTTACATACAGTTGATAATGAGCACAACTTTTTCCAACACTTTATTGGCGAGGGCCAATTTTTTAGGACTTTTTACTAATGTTTTCTGTGCAGCAATATAAGAATAAGCCAAAGATTGAAAGTTCTCCCAATTTAGTTTGGTACGGTCAAGCCAGTTTTTAGTAATATAGAATTTTATGAGTAAACAAATATATATTAATACATGTAAATCTAACCTAGAAAGAGGTATTGTATGAATATGAAGGACTGCTAGTTCCCAAGAAAGGGTAGATTTGTGGTATCCCATTTTTTGCAAACGAACTTTCAATGAAGTCCAAGTTAATGGCACATTGTTTAAAATTAAACTCTTGGCTTCTAAATCTATAGCTGCAGCAGCATGTGCAGTCTTCAGTGAAGCAACCACTATCAAGTAATGAATTAGCATTTCAGATATGGAGGGAAGGATCACATGGCCAGAGTCTGTTCTGTTCCACTAAAAAGGGAAGAATGCCAGCTCTGAAAATAGGTGCATGTTATAATTCACATTGTTCCTTTGGATTGTGATAAAACTGAAGTTAGGATTACTGTGTCCGCATTATGTGATTGCATTTCAAACAAGAGCAAAAAGTGAACTGTATTTCTGGATGGGAATGAAGTCCAGGTTTTACTGGATTTTGGAAGCATTACATTGGAGGTACACTGGTATGTAAGCCAAAGATTAGCAACAAACAAAAAGTGAAGATATGTATTCATCATGATAAAAGGAATATCAATCACATGTAAAGATTCAGAAACATTTAGGAAAAGATTCACACCCTATAGCTGTGGTTCTTGACTTGACTTGTGCTGTTATAATATGAAACTATTTTCCCCATTTTAAAGTACTATGGAAAATGTAGGAAGGGCAACACCTAGAAACACTGTATGGCAGATCTGTGTACCTTATAAAAAAAGAGATAAAACAGCTTGATGTACCCATCCAGAATAAAAATGTGACAGAAACAGGATAGGGGCTCCCTTACAGAGATCCAAACTCTATAAACTCACCATGCAAACTGGAATTGGTGCTACCATCCAGTTTTAGTTAGATGGAAAAAAGGATTCTGCATCTTACCAGAAATCTTCTGTCCCACTGATGAAATAACAGAAACCTAATACTGAAAGATGTGTCAGTACAGGAAATGAAAGTGAACTGACAGAAAACACTATAGAAGATAACAGCAAAGGGCAAATGTTCATGCACAGACTTATAAGAACTGTTACTACAGACACAGAGAGGACAAACATTGGAGGGGGACACTAAAGTGACACCCTTGGAGCAAACTAATTGCTAAAAGTAAGGTAAATAAGAGCATGCAGAGTTGAAAGTCACTTTCTGGCATAAAGAGGAGAAAGGAAACGAAAAAGGGAACTGTCAAGAGGGTTGCACACACAGCACAAAAAATAATGCTGAAGTGACCTTTGTCTGGAATTACTATTTGTATGGGAAGACATAGAATGCCTAATGCCAGTTTGCTTGGGAGATAAGGGTATACCTTCCACCTCAAGCCAGATTACTGAAGACAGGAATCCTGAACCAAAAGACTTATAAGTTAGCCACAAAAACTTTTAAAAAGCACTGCAGGAAGACGACAGTTTCAGTAGAGAGAATAAAACTAAAGTTATACAGGAAGTTCCGATTATTGTTTATCCCTATTTCAAGGTAAAAGATGATCTGTTATACAAAGCAAAGATAGAAACAATACATCAACTGTTATTGTCAAAACCATATACATCAATAGTAATGTTGTTATCCCATAGCCACATGTTAGCAGGTCACCTAGGGATGGACAGAACTAAGGCAAGAAGGTTCGCCACATTTTATCAGCTAGGTAGAATGAGAGCAACATACATTTTCTGTGCTTCTTGTCCAGAATGTCAGAAAACGGCAACCTTGTCCTGTATGTTAGATGCCTAGTACAGAAGTGTCATTTGAATGCACTGTAGTAGCGAATGCAGGGCCACTAATCAAATTGAGCAATGGGAATCAGTGCATACTGGTAATAATGGACTATGTTAAAATCTAGCAATGGGAATCAGTACATACTGGTAATAATGGACTATGTTAAAATCGAGCAATGTAATCGGTGCATACTGGTAATAATGGACTATGTTAAAATCGAGCAATGGGAATCAGTACATACTGGTAATAATGGACTATGTTAAAATCTAGCAATGGGAATCAGTATGTACTGGTAATAATGGATTATGTTAAAATCTAGCAATGGGAATCAGTACATACTGGTAATAATGGACTGTATTAAAATCTGGCAATGGGAATCAGTACATACTGGTAATAATGGAATATGTTAAAATCGAGCAATGGGAATCAGTACGTCCTGGTAATAATGGACTGTGTTAAAATCTAGCTGTGGGAATCAGTATGTACTGGTAATAATGGGCTATGCTGAAATATAACAATGGGAATCAGTACATACTGGTAATAATGGACTATGTTAAAATTCAGCAATGGGAATCAGTACGTACTGGTAATAATGGAATATGTTAAAATCGAGCAATGGGAATCAGTACGTACTGGTAATAATGGACTGTGTTAAAATCTAGCTGTGGGAATCAGTATGTACTGGTAATAATGGGCTATGTTGAAATATAGCAATGGGAATCAGTATGCACTGTTAATAATGGACTATGTTAAAATCTAGCGATGGGAATCAGGACGTACTGGTAATAATGGACTATGTTAAAATCTAGTGATGGGAATCAGTACGTACCAGTAATAATGGACTATGTTAAAATCTAGCGATGGGAATCAGTATGTACGGGTAATAATGGACTAGTTAAAATCTAGCAATGGGAATCAGTATGTACTGGTAATAATGGACTATGTTAAAATCGAGCAATGGGAATCAGTACGTACTGGTAATAATGGACTATGTTAAAATCGAGCAATGGGAATCATTACATACTGGTAATAATGGACTATGTTAAAATCAAGCAATGGGAATTAGTACGTACTGGTAATAATGGACTTTGTTAAAATCTAGCAATGGGAATCAGTATGTACTGGTAATAATGGACTATGTTAAAACTGAGCAATGGGAATCAGTACGTACTGGTAATAATGGAGTATGTTAAAATCGAGCAATGGGAATCAGTACGTACTGGTAATAATGGACTGTCTTAAAATCTAGCTGTGGGAATCAGTATGTACTGGTAATAATGGGCTAGGTTGAAATATAGCAATGGGAATCAGTGCATACTGGTAATAATAGACTATGTTAAAATCGAGCAATGGGAATCAGTATGTACTGGTAATAATGGACTATGTTAAAATCTAGTAATGGGAATCAGTACGTACTGGTAATAATGGACTATGTTAAAATCTAGCGATGGGAATCAGTACATACTGGTAATAATGGAATATGTTAAAATCGAGCAATGGGAATCAGTACGTCCTGGTAATAATGGACTGTGTTAAAATCTAGCTGTGGGAATCAGTATGTACTGGTAATAATGGGCTATGCTGAAATATAACAATGGGAATCAGTACATACTGGTAATAATGGACTATGTTAAAATTCAGCAATGGGAATCAGTACGTACTGGTAATAATGGAATATGTTAAAATCGAGCAATGGGAATCAGTACGTACTGGTAATAATGGACTGTGTTAAAATCTAGCTGTGGGAATCAGGACGTACTGGTAATAATGGACTATGTTAAAATCTAGTGATGGGAATCAGTACGTACCAGTAATAATGGACTATGTTAAAATCTAGCGATGGGAATCAGTATGTACGGGTAATAATGGACTAGTTAAAATCTAGCAATGGGAATCAGTATGTACTGGTAATAATGGACTATGTTAAAATCGAGCAATGGGAATCAGTACGTACTGGTAATAATGGACTATGTTAAAATCGAGCAATGGGAATCATTACATACTGGTAATAATGGACTATGTTAAAATCAAGCAATGGGAATTAGTACGTACTGGTAATAATGGACTTTGTTAAAATCTAGCAATGGGAATCAGTATGTACTGGTAATAATGGACTATGTTAAAACTGAGCAATGGGAATCAGTACGTACTGGTAATAATGGAGTATGTTAAAATCGAGCAATGGGAATCAGTACGTACTGGTAATAATGGACTGTCTTAAAATCTAGCTGTGGGAATCAGTATGTACTGGTAATAATGGGCTAGGTTGAAATATAGCAATGGGAATCAGTGCATACTGGTAATAATAGACTATGTTAAAATCGAGCAATGGGAATCAGTATGTACTGGTAATAATGGACTATGTTAAAATCTAGTAATGGGAATCAGTACGTACTGGTAATAATGGACTATGTTAAAATCTAGCGATGGGAATCAGTACTTACTGGTAATAATGGACTATGTTAAAATCTAGCAATGGGAATCAATGCATACTGGCAATAATGGACTATGGTACAAGATTTCCAGAAATTGTTTTATTACACAAGCCCAAACTGAAGGCTATTGGCAGACAACTGTTAATGTTATTCTTGAGAGACACTTACTGACCAGGAGACTCCCTTTAAATGTCAAGGGCACTGCATGAGTTGTGCCAGTGATATAAAGTTAAGCAGTTAAAGACATCAGTATGTAGAAAGCCACGGTGGTGCAGTGGTAGCATTGTCACCTCACAGCAAGAGGTTCTCCTGTGATTCTCAGCTGGAATGCCTTCTGTGTGGAGTCTGCATGTCCTCCCCTCAGTCAAGTGGAGTTTGAAAGACATGCATGAATGGGCATGTCTTCGTTGAAGGTTGGACGTCGAGCTGGCACTTCAGCACCATAAAAATCTACTGCCAATCATTAGCGGACCAGAGTTCTGCTGTGGCGACCCCTAACCGGGAAAAGCCGAAAGAAGAACAAAACAAGTTAAAGACATCAGTATACCAGTGACAGACTGATGATTTAGTAGAGAAGGTCAGTATAACACAGACAGCTATCCATATTAAGGAAAGTAATTAATGCAGATGGAAAGAACTGGGACCCGTTGTTCCTCTACTTATTGTTTGCAATAAGAGAAGCTCCACAAGCTTCATCTAGGTTTACCTCATATGGACTTGTTTGAAGCAGGCATCCCAGCAGAACCAGATCTAACAAAAGGTAACCTAAGCAGCTGCCTGGTGGCCATGTTGGCTGGGAGGGGGAGGCAGGACTGGCTTCACTATAAAAAAAAAAAAAAGCTTCCATAAACTGAAAAGCTCCAGCATCAGGGCCTCATGGTAGAAAATACAGCATGCATTAGGACCTCCAGCATTTGGACCTCATGGGGAAAACACAACATGAATTTGTATCTTGTGGGGAAAAAAATGCAGCAGAACTTCAGAAAGTCCCAGAAAACTCAGCATTAGGGCTATAACAATGTCCTAAACTATGGGAGATTTAAGTGGAAGATGGCAATGCCCATGCAGGAAAAATAAAGTATTAGCAAACACGGTCTCAGAATGAGAGAGATGCAAGAGCAAATGGAGCACAGATCCTGTGTGCGTGTGTGTGTGTGTGTGTGTGTGTGTGTGTGTGTGTGTGTGTGTGCGTGTGTGTGACTGAAATGCCCAAGTTAGGGTAACTGCCTAGTTAAGTGGCTTTGCTCAGAGTCAAACACTGAACCTAAAGCAATTAAGGGAAGGTAGGTGCCTTAAACCTTCACACTAAATGCCAGGCCTCCTTTAATTTTATTTAGTTTTTTTAAGTTTTTGTAAATCACTAAGGATTGCAGTCTAGTCATGCAGTTTCACAGTTGTGTTGTTCAGTGTCAGTGGTGCAACAGGTAGTATACTTACCTTGGAGCAGAAAGCTGTGGGTTCTCTTCTCACACCAGGAAGATTGACTGCTGACAGCATAAATGAAGGTGGGGGTTCTGCACTCCTGAGTGTGACCTCCTTTGGATGAGATGCCTAGTAAATATAAAACATTTAGCAGTTTGCTAGCCATTCCCAACTGCATATCACCATGATTCCATTTTTGTAACATGGATAATTTATTCTTCAAGGGCAGTGGCCACTGAATTTATAGATGAAACACTAAAATGCTAAGTTGTTTGCCAGCAATAACCTCTTCATTAGTTATAGTTTTCTTTAATGTGGAATTATTCAAATGACTTACTTCTGCACAGATTTTGCATATTGGTTGATTATAATGACAGTAGTTTCAGCAGCCTTTAATGGTTGAAATGTTCTGAAATGAGTAGTTTTGTCATTTTTGGTTCATACATTTTGTTTCGTTGCTTACTGAAAACGTTCAAAACTACAAATTTAAAACAATTACTAACAAGTGGTGCTGAATTAAACAAGGAATACAATTTAATACAATCAGTAATGTGAAAAAAAGAATATGTGCATTTATGTATTATCCTAAAAATGTCTTCAGAGGGTCCATGATTTAAAAACAGTCCAAAGGGGCACTTAATCCAGCACTGGCCACATGCATTTTTCCATGAATGTGGGTTGCAATGCAGTTTCAATCAATGTTAATTTCAAGGGTAGAGAAATTTACTGTTGCTCAGGCCAACTCTGTTTTCATTGTGAGACTATTGTTTTGTTTAGCAAATGGCTCAGTGTTTGTGGTATAAAATTTGAAATAAAGGTTTTTAATTAAATCCAAATATCTGTGTTCCTTGAAGAAGTATAGAAACAACAGTATGCATTCTGACAGAACTGAACATCGTCTATGGTAACTGGGGAGAAACAGCCAAGTTATAATTATGCATATACCATCAAAGACAACATTTCATTATTGGAGAATTGCACAAATGTAGCATTTCTGCACTACACATTTAAGTGCCCTACTAGCCTGTGCTACAAAGTAACACATTCTGCAGAGCCACACACATACACACCCTGCCTCACCACCAGAGAGACAGGCAAATACTCACACACACACACATGCTCCTCCCTGCACACAAACACAGCTACATACATATAACTCATACCTAAACACAAAATACTGACAGCTACCTTGTTGGAGTTTCATGGCTATTTTGTCAGCTGCCATTGTAGCTGATGCAAGCCATGTTTTGACAGTTACTTCAACAACAGTCAAACAAGGTGTCAAATCATGGTGGTCGGCATGTCCAGAACAGTAATTATGGCCATCCAGACCTCCCAACTGTCCTGAATTACTTGTTTTTTACCGAGTTTTGGAGTCCCAATAATGGGGTGCCATGATTCCCAAGTGGCACCCCTTCAGTTCTGATTTTTTCAATCTAATTTTTAGATTTCACGCTTTAGGAGCTGACATCATCATGTGCGTGATAATGTCAGCTCTGTCAGCCTGTCGTAATTAAGCTCGGACGTCCGCTCGTGAGACGTGTCTGTTTGAATACTGGGAGGACTGCCATTTCAAGGAGTTGTGCCCGGGAACACAGATGGATCCCCTTTATGGATTTAAGTTTACACCATGCTGTGGATACTCTTTATGGATTTAATTTTTAAGCCATGCCATGGTCCCGGCAGAGCAGAACGCGGATTCGTAATGGAACCATTCTTCTCTCTTTTTGCTTTAAGGTACCATTTTACAACTGCAGAGTCTAAATGTGTGTGTGTGTGTGTGTGTGTGTGTGTGTGTGTGTGTGTGTGTGTGTGTGTGTGTGTAAGATCAACGAACCATTGTGTAAGTGTTAGTCTAAGATCATCAGAGTTAAGGAAGACCCTCCTTCATGACACAGCTGTGCAATGTTTTCATTGGTAAATGTTACATTGCAGGCTGTGGAGGTACAGGGGGTGTTTGCATAAATATAGATTTTTTGTTTTGTTTTTGTTTGTTTTTTTTTAGATTTTTCCAGACATTGAGGAGATCAGCAATACATGAATAGAAGCTGATGATGTTTACTTGTGAGGAAAGTTTATTTTTTGAAGCTCACATAATGTTTATCACAAACAGGTTAGCCTACTGAACTCTGTCATCAAAACTGTGACAAGAATTTAATAATATGTATAATAAAAAAATAAACTGTAGAAGCAGTAGGGCTGCTAGAGTTTGATACCTAGATTACATCAATGCTTAGAATTTAGGCACATATTCAGTACTTGAGTGCTTATATAATATAGGAGGACTTGTGCAAATCTGTTATAATTTACACACGTACATACCTGTGTTTATATAGTAAAACTGAGAGAATCCTTTGCATGTGGCTGTTCTGGCAATGATAATGTAGCATCATGCTCGGACTTTGAGACCATTTGCATGGGTGAATCCACAAGGGAGTTGCCACAGCAGATTTATAAGTGCCGTCATGATATTAGATCTGGATATAAAATCAACCAGTGTACCATTTTAGCCATTTGTTTGAAAATAGGGGAGAAGACTTCAATAATGTACATGAAAGACAAGAAAGAGAATGGTAGATATATTTAGACACAAGTCACCCTATCGGATTAAGTGGACATCTGAGTATTAAAAGAGTTTGTAAGCTTTAAAGTTTTGAGGTAGACCACGGTCATCAAACTGTAACATCACTGCTGCTAATACTGTTAATATCAATATCATTCTGACATTCTTGTCTCAGTTTTGACAACAGAGCATACGTGTGTGTGTGTGTGTGTGTGTGTGTGTGTGTGTGTGTGTGTGTGTGTGTGTGTGTGTGTGTGTGTGTGTGTTTGTGTGTGTGTGTCTATTTTGGGGCTGTATTCCCCCATTATTGGCTTTGTCTGGGTTTTTTGTGCTAAGAGGTTGAGAGCAATAATGAGAAGTGAGAAGTGAATTCACTATCTGATAGCCATTTAAGTTTCAGTCTAACTGTCTTTCAAGAAGTTGATGATTTGGCATTGGGACATGTTGTTCTGACTGTAGTGCACAGGGTCCTGGGTTTAAGACTTGGCAGTGAAATGCATGGTGGTAACATGCTTTATTCTAGCAACTTTCCAAAATTATACAAGCCATGATTAAAATATTTGTCTGTGGTGTTTGCCCTTTTGTCCCCCCCCCAAAAAAAAAACTGAAATTGAAAAAAAGTGCAAGATGCCTATGGCTTACACTACTGTCATTCTATTTATATATTTACACTTTTATGATGGAAATGTTCTTAATTGGGCAGTTTTTGTCATTACTGGTTCATGCATTTTGTTTCATTGCCTACTAGAAAAATGTTCAAACTATAAATTTAAAATGTGCTCTAACGTAAATCTAACAAGTGTGCTGTATTATAGAAGGAATATAATTTAATAAAGTCAGGAAGGTGTATCAAAGAACGCATGTATGTTTCTTGTTTTGCGTGCAAGGGGCCTATGATTTGTAAATGACCCAAAGGTGATCTTTATCACCACTGGCCAGATGCATTTTCTTTGGATGTGGTGTGGGTTTCAATGCTGTTTCAATGAATGTGAGTTTCAAGGGCAGAGAAGTTTTAATGCCAAGTCTATTTTCATTATGAGACAGTATTGTTTGTTTAGCAGATACCTATTCGTTTTTGTGCATTGTGCTATAAAATGTAAAAATAAAGTCCAAATAATCATTGTAGGAGTAAAGCAGTATGCACACAGTAGTGTTTATGGTAAATGGGCCATTGGAATGGCTGCTGGGGGACTCTGGAGCCATATTTTGGTTGTCTCTTCTTCAGTTTGCATTTGAAAGTTATCACACAATCCCATTGGAGTGGATTGGGGTTATGTAATTAAGTATGCAAATTTTATGTTACTTAGCGTACAAATTTGTACCTATTTTTCATGGGCCATGTCAAGATTTTTGATGATTCCAGGTTAAGAGGTATGTGGCCATCTGGTCAGGAAGGTTACACACACACCCAAGCACATTCACACAGGCAGATAGACATGCACATGTAGACTCTGCACACAATGCCTGCACAATCTCAACTCCACACACACACACACACACACACACACACACACACACACACACACACACACACACACACACACACACACACACACACACACACACACACTCTTCCCATCAATCCATCTCATTGATCAGCTTTGTGTTCACAATATGTACAATGTAACACAAGAGGTCATTTACTTTCCTACACAGTTTATTTCACTGAAAGAACATTCTGACAGTGTTCACAAGACTGACTCTTATCCTCTAAAAGAAATTCTTCTGCCAAAAGTATCCTTATTCCAACACATTTCTAGTTGAGTCATGCATATGTACATACATGCACGCACACACACACACACACACACACACACACACACACACACACACACACACACACATATATATTTATACATATACACTCAATAAACATACAGACACTTACAGAGCCATTGAGGCACTGTGCCTATACCCATCAACACACACACACACACACACACACACACACACACACACACACACACACACACACACACACACACATACACACACACACACAAAAAGCCACACACTCCTATACAGATTCAGTATCACTTACTTTGATCTGTAATCTGAAAGCTGTTCAGCTTCCCCAGCATGGATTCCACCAGTGAAATGCATGTGAGTATGCCATACACTAGCATGTTTTTTTGCAGTGCCTTTCTGGGTAACTTGCATGTTATGGAGTGCAAGACTTCTATAGTACACAAGTATCTTAAGTGTGCAGCACCTTTCTGGGTAACTTGCATGTTATGGAGTGCAGGACTTCTATAGTACACAAGTATCTTAAGTGTGCAGCACCTTTCTGGGTAACTTGCATGTTATGGAGTGCAGGACTTCTATAGTACACAAGTATCTTAAGTGTGCAGCACCTTTCTGGGTAACTTGCATGTTATGGAGTGCAGGACTTCTATAGTACACAAGTATCTTAAGTGTGCAGCACCTTTCTGGGTAACTTGCATGTTATGGAATGCAGGACTTCTGTAGTGCACACGTATCATAAGTGTGGAGATTCCAGGCCAGCTACAGCATTTACATACAATACTCCTTCACTTGCTCTCTAGTACTGTGGTTAAGCCACTACAGAACTAAGAAGTGGGGCTACTAATACACAAGCCACCCTGCATGGCTTTGTAGACTAGGCAACCAGCCTATAAATCCCAGCCATTACCTCCTAAAATTTAGTAAATGTAACATAGCGCAGTGTACTACAAGGGATGCATATTAAGCTGTGGCAGCATAGTAAAGCCTGACAGATTTCAACAGGCTAATGCAGAAAAATGAATATTAACCATAACTTTATCAGCTGCAGTAGATTGGGAATGAGAAAACACAATTAGGAGTAAACAGAGAGATGAACAATGAATACTGCTGAAAGTCTTGTATTAAAGGAAGGCAAAGGGTCATTTTAAATGTAAAGGTTTCAAGCAATTCATATACATATATTAGGCAATGCATTTGACAACACAGTATTGCAAGATGGCAGAGTTAGATGAGCTATGGAGGATCAAATGTTGTAAATAAAACAAAGTGCCACTTTTGAGAACAGAAATTGAGTGAGTAAACCTTAAAGGCTGTGAATTATATCTGAATAATAAAAAGCTTTTTTTTAGCTACTGGATAAAAATGCATCATGCAAATTGAGTTCTGTGTCAGATAAATAGGATAGTTAGTTTATGGCCATCTCAAGATGCTGAGAAATTATGTTTACTTCTTATTCTCTTCATTAAATTTTGTTTCTTAATTTTGTCTTGCTTGTTATATTGAATATTTAAAACTTCAGTGACTGCTTCCGCTGAAGACTTACCAATACATTACACCCCCTCCTCACACACACACACACACACGCACGCACGCACACACACACACACACACACACACACACACACACACACACACACACACACACACACACATCTATGAAAAGCAGCCTGTGTTAGGCACATGTTTTCATCTGCAGTATAGCTTCTCATTTTGGTTGGGGTAAATACTGACTTGTCATACATTCCCTGCAAGCAGTCACCATGGTCATACCTGATCACTGCAAGGAAAAATGAGATGTCTTATGACGCCAATGTCTACCCTGTGCCTTGGTGTAATAAGTTCTTATTACAGAGGGAGGTATGTGGTCATTTTGGACTTCTGCCATGCTTCAAAGTCTTGTACTTGCCTCTGTCACTGCAAGAGAACTGTCACTGTATTCGCAATCCTTCCACACTCCATTTCTCACAGTGAGATCATGTATGGAAATGTTGCAACAAAGTGACTGAAAATTTTGTCCAAAAAGGGAATAAAAATCAGCACTTTCATTTGAAGGTAACCCCAACCTGCCTGTCATTCACATCTCTGTACTTTAATATACATAACCACCTCCTCAAGGGATCTTGATCTCTTTTGAAACATAAATAGAACCTGTTGGAGGGATAGGTATGTATCACAGAGAATTTTGCTTATGTGGAACTGTCTTCGAATATACAAAAGGCAAAATACTTCTCCTACCCTATTCTGATGTGTTATATCCACATGGATGGATAACTGCTACCTCACCACCAGCATTATACCTTTGACCCTCATGCATAGTGGCTACATGTAAATCTCTCAACATATCCTTGTTCTGTACATCTCTGGGTTATATGTACTCTGAGTACAGGGGTTAAAAATTACCATAGGAATGAAAAGCTATGCTTCTTAAGATGCACACAGACCAACAGTCTGATATTTCATGTTTTGTTCTCTTTTTTAGTCAAAGCACTGGATTATATCAAAGCATACCCTTATATTAGTCTAGAAATGACAAATCTGGAATGTTGAAGATATGTCTTTCATTGGCCAACCAGCTGCTAAGCACTGGCACTGTATCCCTCGATGATGTGCTCCTTTCAAATAGAAAGCTTGCATCCTCACTCCATTTCATTATGTAAAAAAGGATATTCTATGTACTTTATAAATCTTGCCACCTTTCTTATCACTATGTAAATGGGAATATCTTTGTGTAGTTCAGGAATTTTACCTACCTCTATTATTATACAGTAGTTTATCTCCAGCAAACTACTCCACTAATGCAATTCAATGTCTGTTTACGTCAGTGAGAACTATAGTACAATATAAATCAATACACCTCAGGCATGCTTGTAAAAGTCTGTAAAAAAATGGACAATATGTGCACAAATTAGATGTTTACTTTGTATCTTTCTCTTCTTGTTACTACATAAATGAGATTATTTTATGTTATTACCTTCTTTCAATTTATCAGTATTGTTTACTGTACCATTATTGTTAAAAAATATTATTAAATATTATCTTATCTGTATTTTTGGAGCTTTTCCCCTGGGCCTCTGCTAAAAATAGGTTTCCTACCAAGTCAGACTTTCCCAGTAAACAAATGTCAAATAAAATAAAAATAAAATAAATCAAATGAGACAAGGGACAGCATGGCTAGGTAAAGATATAGTCTCCCTAAGGTACATATGCAGAGTTTGTACTTAATATCATGTTATCTGTTATTCATAATACTTAGTTGATGCTTTAACTTGATGAAAGATGTTACGGATCAGTATTAAATGCTTTCATAACAAGCTGCTGCCTTATTAGACTACATATAATACTACACTAGTTAGTGATACTAACTCTTGCAGTACAGTCCAGGATACATGCACAACAAATTATTTTCCTAAAAATCAGTTTAGAGGAGGCCAGAAGCACCATTGCATTAACAAAGGATTCTTGCTTTAACAATTTGGTTAGCAGATAGCAGTTTCTAAATCTTAACATATTTTAGTTATAAGCCCATACAACTTTGTGGAGCTTTAAATATACAGCCATTGACACAATTAAATCGGGGACAAGAGGGAGTCCTATTAACCTCCTTTTGGAGAAACAACAACTCATTTGGCAACTTAGGCTGAATGCTTTTAAATGGCCAGGCTTGAACAACTACTGCTCTATTTCCTGTATGTTGAAATTGAAAGCCCTTACTAGATGAGCAGTTTGACTGTTTATCACAGCTATTGTTAAATTTATTTTTAGGGTATTTTTTTATGTCATAACAAATATTGGTGGTTATAATATAACATATTTATATTTTTGTTTAAAAAATGTGTTTTGATTACATGAGTAGAAGTTGTTAACATGAGGGGTGGACCAATTAATGTGGAATTAATGGATTCTGATTGGTTGGTTTCTTATATAAAAGGATTGTGGCTTTTTATGACTGTTTTATCTGAAGAAGCTCATTGACTAGATTTGTGGATGAAAGTGTTAGTGAGCCTGTTTCACATTTTTTTCATGCTTCGTAGTTTGTCTTTTGTTTTTTCCTTTTGGTCAAGTACAAACAGTGGTTCGTCTCACAGGGGGGATGCCAGTGGCAGTGGGTGTGCATCAGGGTTCAACTCTGAGCCCACTGCTGTTCATACTAGTGATGGACTACAACAGGGGACAGATCAACAAAGTTGAGGAGAGGTGGTTGAGAAGAAGGGAATTCTGAATGAGGCTGTCAAAGCTCGAATTAGAGGGGCTGCAGCCAAATGGCACAGGCCTTCAGGGGTAGTGTATGACAAAAGAATGCCAAAGAAGCTGAAAAATAAGGTGTCTAAAACAGTGGTGCAATCAGTACTACTACTATATGGTACAGAAACCTGGGCAGCAAAGGTAGAGCAGCTGTAGAAGCCAGAGGTGATAAAAATGAGATGCCTGAGACAGGTGGTAGGATGCACAGTGTGAGACCAACAAAGAAATGAGGAAGCAGAAGCCAAAGTAGCTCCAACTGCATAAAAGGTAAAAGAAAACAGATTACAGTGACTTGGGCATATGTGCAGAAAAGCAGAAGACAGGCTGTTGAAGATGATTTAGGAAAGACAGGAGGTGTGTGTATTCTAGCAGAACCGCTCTTTGTGGTAGCAACTTCACTAAAAAGTTTTCTCAATGTGTGGTGAAAAATGCAAATTGGTTATGTTATAATTTTGTTTTGGTCAAGTGTTTTGAAATAAAATTGAGGAAGCAGTTGTACCCATTTTGTGAGTATGCCTAAAACATGAATTCACGTAACCAAAGTAGTAACAAACTGCAGAAGACTTTTACTTAAGTAGCTTATTTAATTAATTAAGCTGTGTGCTGCTAAAAAGAGACAGGTTCTTAAATCAGTTCTGAGCTGGTCAACCTAAAGTAACCTGACTCTCTTACCCGGAAGCCCTAGCTTTGTTGTAACATAGACACTGTCACTGAGAGTTTTAACATTTTAGTAGGAAAATCAGTATAACTTATAGTGCAAGGTTCTACTTGATACTACTTATGACCTAATAAATGTTGTGAGTACTACAGATAGAAAACCATCTTTCCATCTGCCATAAAACTTGAGTTAAAGAACTGATGCATGAAATAACACTTTTTGTTCTGATGGATACTTGAAGAATATTTAAATTAAGAACACTTTTAACAAACTAATTCTTGAATGTTGCACTCCCTTTTCAGTATAGTATGCTGGATGTTAAAACATGGAAGAATTTAAACTCAGTGCCTTTAAAGATTTGTTTAAATAAATTGTTCTAACAATTTCTAATTCATGTTCAGTGTATTCGAATGTAAAATCTTTTTTTCATAATGGAAAATGTCTAAACTGTTACAGACTTGAGAGTCTTGGGAATATTTTAAGGAGTAAAAATAATTTTAATGAATTTTAATTTTGTGTGACCTGGGCAAAGCCCGAGTGAATTCACAAGAGTGATTTTCTGAAGTTACTTAACCACAAAAAAAGGAATGAAACAAAATCACTTGGACGCCTTAACAGAATGAAAGATGAGTTGTAGAATATGTGAAATATATTGAAAGAATGAAATGATTCACATAGAGGAATGCAGTTTAAGTACAAATGACAAAAGCAACGAGGGTGAGTCCAATTTAAACTGCACTTCCAGCTATAATGTGGAATTCTAAGTTGAAACAACTAAACGTAAAAGAAAAGAAATTTAAAAAGAAATATAACAAAAAGCATATAAAGGGCTAGACCAAGGAAAGAGAGAGTTTCAGCAGTCTAGTAACAGAAAAGCATAGCAATACTACTGGGCAAAATAAGTAACCAAGAATCTTAATACCGCAAGGCATAAATATTACCGATACAGACATGCATAGGTAAAGCAATCATCATTAATTGGGAAAATCATATTCAAGAACCTTGAGAAGGAGTTAATCTAAGAGAGCAAGCAATGTCAGCTCTTTAGTTCAAAGAGCAAAAGGAAGGTGACGAGCAGACACTGAAGCTGTTGATCTTAAAATGACTTCTGCTAACAAAAGTAAAAGTCGTCCATCATCAGAAAAAGATAATGAGCATAATAGAGAGCTTCTCTCTGCAGAACGTGAACTAGCGCTGTCCTAAGTAGCAAATGTATGGTCGTTATTTGAAGAAAAAAATCCAAATTTAAATTAGCTGATCAAGTTGACTTGGGAGACTTTGAAAGGGAAGGCATCAATAATTACTTAACTACAGACACCAATACAGATGAGTCAAGAGAAGAAGTGTTAGTAATAAGGAACTTGTACATCAGGGAAACCAATGGGCATTAGGTTTTAAAAAGTACAGTAATGTACCTGCCAGGTACTACAGTCTAAACAATGCTAGTGCGTTAGCAAGACTTTTGTATAGTAAGGTGAAATATAGGAGTGTTATGGTGCATGCAGACACAAAAGACAGACTGGAAGCTCTGTAAAATTAGGAACTTTGGGGTTCAGCTTTCATTTATGGAAAATTTTGCAAAGAACATCAACGTTTGTAGAAAAAATAATGCAGCATCAAAGATTCTGTATCAACATCTTCATCAAATAACAGGTACTATTCGGAACATTATTTAAAATGGAAACAGATTTGCCTTAGGATCTGTTTCCATTTTAAATAATGTTCCGAATATGAAGGATGTCAACATACCACCACTGCACTGGTATACACAAAATATATCTAAAACACAGAGGGGTTTTCTGTCAGCAGAAGCAACAACTCAGGCAGCACAAGACAGCAGAAAATATTACTTCCTGTTTATTAAGGCAAGGAGGCTTAAACAGTAAATCTGATGTCTGGATCTACAAGTTAAGAAATCAAGATTATAATGTAGGGGTTGTGACTAAAATCTAGCATGAATTAGATGGTTTGCTACATCAGTTTTCAACTTACAATGTGCTAACTTGCCATAGAGGCAACTCAAATAAAAGGGGAGGAGGCATCTGTGTTTTTGTTAGGGCTACAGTCAAAGCTAGCACTGAAAATGTATTCAATGTAACTTTAAAATGATTGCCTAAGGTTAAAGTTAGTCTTGAGAGAAGTACCATTAAACAAATTGTGTTTATAGACCTTCAGATTAAAAGCTACAGACATTTTGCACATATTATAGCACTTTTATATTCCATCCCTGATAAAGTTTGTTATTAATAGGCAATTTCACTGTCAATATTCAAGTGGCCAATTAAAATTGGGAATATATCAAGTTATGAAATGGCTTTAAATTTAATGCAATTTGTCAAGCTATAATAGCTCAAAGCAAGTTTCTGCCATTTGTAAGGTTGAACTTTTTGCTACTCTGTACCTTCAGAGTTGGTATTTATAAGTTTTGGAAGGTATGAAGGGGCTTGCCTTTGCGAAAAAAAAAAAACAAGAGGATTGGCATGAATCCACAAAATTATTCAGGTACTAATGGCATCTTACAAAGATTTTTGAACAAAAAGTGACTACTTCAAATAATTAGAGAACCTACAGTCGGTAAGAACATTTTACATTTAATATATGTAGTCACCAAACTGATGAGTGCTACTTATAAATACTTACAACTTTTACCAAGTAGTGATCATGTGACTATTTATTATGCTGTAGAACACAAATATAATTTATATCTTTCTAAAAGGGTTCCCTACAAAACTGTATAGTCCATTATGAAAAGTGCAGAGAGTCACCAAGATTCTGGCAGACTAGAACTGGAAGAAAGATTTTTTACACAGAAAACTGTCAATTTGTTGGGAAACAATATTAAATACTCCACCAAAAGAAAAGTGCTTAGGAAGATGTGCATTTCTTCTATGGCAATTAGACAGCTAATTAACAACCATAATATGGAGTACAATAACTGGATAAAAAGCAGAAGTACTGAGGCCAAAGCAGATATGTATTATAGTTAAATAAAAATAAGCAAACAGATGGAATAAAGAATATAAGCTGCCAAGAAAATGGCAGGACAACAAAAAATATATCTGGCTATATCAGACAAGAAGATGAACCTCTCACAATGTTAACTTCATAATGACAAACTGGTGTTTTGCAAACAAGAAAAAAATGAAGTCCAGTGAGACTATTTAAAATTGAACTTGGGTTCAAAGTTTATAATCCCAACCAACTCATTAAATACTGAGAATATTAATAGGATATTGAAGTCCGTAAACACCAATGAAACAACAGGATATGGTACTTTAACCAAATGGGATTTGGGTTGGCCAGCATAACAGATGAGGATTTAGCACACATTCTTAACAGCAGTTTTCTTGGGAATCTTGTGCCTGAGGAATGGAAGGAGACTCATTAAAATGATTTATAAGAACATGGGTGGTGGGTTTGATATAAAAAAAACATAGGCCCATAAGTCTGATTTCATCTACTGGAAAAAGTATTAAAATGCTACTGCTGGAGAGGATACAAACTGAAACCAGGGAGTTTTGATTACTAAAAATCTCACAACCTGCATTTACACCACATAGATTAACCACCACTGCCAAGTTAAAATTTTACATTGACCTTACAAAGGCCTGTGAAATTATCATACATATTGGTAAAGTGCATAAACTGGTAAATTCATATATAGTCCATTGAATGCCCTTGTTTCCTCTTACCTTCTTCCTGTCTGTCCCAAATCTTCTTCACTAGATTGTCTTCTGCTTTTATGAATATGCCCTAACCACTGTAATCTGTTCTCTTTTACCTTTTCTGAAATTGGAGCTACTTTGGCTTCTGCTCTTATATCCTTATTTCTTCATCTATCTCACAGTGTTTGCCTACCAACCATCTCAGCACATCATCTCCATCACCTCTAATTTCCTCTGCTACTCTGCCTTTACTGCCCTGGTTTCCATGCCATACAGTAGTGCTGGTCACATTACTCTTTTATACACCCTATTTTTCAGCTTCTTTGACATTCTTCTGTCATGCACTACACCTGGCATTGTGCCAGTTGCCTGTAGCCCCTCTGATTCTAGCTTTGAACTCCTCATTCAGATATCCCTTCTCCTTAGCAACCCATCTCAGATACTTGAAGCTGTTAATCTGTTCCACTATTATTCCTATCTCAATTCTCAGTTTCTTCTGAACTCCACCATTTGCTGCTATTACAACAGTCTTATCAGTGCTCAGTTTCATTCCATGTGCCTTCAGTTTTACATTCCATTTCCATATTCTTTGCTGAAGTTCTTGCTCAGAATCTGCCTATAATGCCACACTGACTGCATGTAGCAACTTTATTGATCTGTTCCACCTGACCTGTTTGCTAATATAGTCCATCACCAGTATGAACAGCAGTGGGCTCAGAGCTGAACCCTGCTGCACTCCCACTGCCACTGCGACCCCCCCTCTAAGACTGAACACTGTTCATACTTGAGTCATTGAATCCTTGTATAGAGCTTGCACTAATTCTACCAATGTTTCTGGGGCTTTGAACCACCACCGGCCCCAAATCATCTTTCTTAGCAGCTTGTCATATGTTTTCTCCAAGTCTAGGAATACCCATTTAGACCATTTCCTCATTTTTAGCTTCTTCGCAACTATCTATATCACTGCAAACATCAGGTCAGTTGTGCTGCATCCTGATCTGAATCCAAACTGCTCATCTCCCATCTTACTTTCTACTACTCTGCATATCCATTTATCAATCCCGGACCTTAAAGTTATACTTTCAAAATGATATACATTAAATCAAGGGGTGTCTCAAGCTTCCAACTTGGGACCTTATCTCCTTAATGTTCATCTTATTGATTTAAAATTTGAGATAACTATTTTCTTTATTCATGCACAGATGGGATCAACATTGATACAATAATTGTAAATAGTAACGATGTTAACATCTCAAAGAAGGCCTTGAATGATTTATTAATTTGGCAAAGTGTAACAATATGGATATAAATGCCACCAAAGCCATTTTATGAGTTTTGGCAGAAACAAATATATCAGTCAGTATCATGATGATGCTCAAGTTACTGAAGGAATCATGGGCGCTGGAACCATAGAGTGAGGGGGGATGAGTGCCCTCCCACTTTTACAGCTGCTGCAGGTTGACAGTTATTCTTCTGGAGTGTCCGGAATTAAGAGACTGTCTTGTATTGTTCAGAAAAAAAATGTAATCAGTCATGCTGCACACATTTTCTTTTAACTAAAAAAAATTAAGTTTTTTTAAAGGCATTCTTCTTTAAGAATGCCCTTTGCATCTGATCACACAGACGCAACCGGTGCTTGTAATGTGAACTTGCATCTTTGTCTTCAGCGAGCATAATTTGAATTTGAAGACATTTACTTTGGACTATGCAGTGGATGGGATGAGTAAGAGGTATGTTTTATTCAGTGCAGCATCTTTCCTCATTTCGTTTGCACCTTTCCAGTACTCCATTTTTCTGCACCCGGGCAACCCATTAGCAACATAAAAAATCAGAATGAATGAAGAGTATGATGTCATTGTCTTGGGGACAGGACTGATGGTGAAGGCAGTATATTTGGAAATATTTGGGGTGCCCAGGAGCCAGGAAGGAAGAAGTATTTTGTCCATTGCATTAATTTTATTTTAGCTTGGTGCTGCTGTTAGTGATTCTCTTCGGGTTGGGTTGCAGCCTGTAGAATGTCAGCTGAGTCAGGAAATCCAGCAAAAGGAAATGATTTAAAAGAGCTGTGTGGGTGTATTTTATTTCAGAGTTTACAGTGATTCCTTCTTTTGGTGTGTAACATTACCAGGATTGTAAATGACAAAATTAAAAGACAGTTGTGTATGTAATTTTAAAGGATCAGATGTGTATGGGAGGTGGTCTGCATTATCATAGCCGGCTCAGTTTATGTATACATGCGTACACACCCACAGATATATATACACATATATAGTTATAGACATATATAATGTGCTGCTTGGGGAGTCCTTTTGTCGTTAATTGTTGTGGAAGGTACAATTTGTATTTTGGGTAATAACGTAGGGTCATGGTAAGGTGTCTTACTTCCTGAGATAGTCATCTTTGTGCAATTGGGAGTCTAGCTGCACTTTGACATGTACAACAGTTTGGCCAGGGTTTGAGTTTCTTGCTTGCCCCATCAATGAAGACAGGCTTGACATTCTTACACACATTTAATGTTATCTGTTTTTAAAGGAAAACTAATAATTGCTTCCAAAGACCTTTGATAATTGAGAACGAGGCTTGGCATTTCTTATATATTGAAGTAAAGTTTTGGTTTGAGTCGTAAGATTGTGAAAGCTGCATTTTTCATCTTTATGCACTCTTTCAAATTAGATAAAGCTAGCATGCCGCCCAGACCTTTCAACCATTCGGAGACAAATTTCAACAGAATCAGGGACAAGTCAAGAAAAATTCAGGGACAATCAGGGACACTTTTAAAATATTAGTGCTATTAACTTGAAACATTGATAGAATCAGAGCATATGAATTAATACACATTTTCTGATGTAAAAGAAGTCTATAACTCTTAATTATTGTCATTATTCATTAAGTGTAATTCACCACCTTTCCTCCAAAAGTCACTAGTTTTAGGAGGGATTAAGAGGGACAGAGCTAAAATTTGAGTCAAAATCAGGGATAGTTGAGAGGTACCACCCCTTTTGAATGGTAGTTTCTTCATATTAATTACTGCTACCATTAGTTTGAAGTGTAGTAAGCTTTTAAATACGAACATTTTTATATGTGTAAGATGAACAGAATGTACTTTTGCATCTTGCTCCTAAGAAATGTGGGTTTAGTTGGGTCTGCCACATTCCCATTGTGACGACCTTGGCACTAGGTCTGATGCAGAGGGAATGCTGCTGTTTCAGTGTTATCTGTGTGGTACAGCTGTGTTTTACTCGGGAGGTTTGTCTCTGATCTTGCCTGTGTCCAGCCTTAACTGCATGGTTGCTGTTGCAGTTGGCCTGCGTTATGTTTGCGTTATGATTTCGCCCTTCCATTTACTTTTAACTTCAGGTGGCTTTTTATGGATAAGTAACTGTGACTTGCAGAGTGGGTGTGCATCTGTTTTTTGAGTGGAGCTTTTTTCCATAAAAGTTTTAAATAAAATTGATGTAGAGTGTCTTAAAATCTAGATATGTTAAGAAACTAAAATAAAATCACATATTCAAATACTTAGAATACAGGGTAATTATACTAGAGAGTAGTGAATGCACTCTGTCTCTTGATTTTTTTGTATTAGTACCATATTGTTGCCAAAGTAAATAATTACTGATAATGACACAGGTTTGAGTGGCCTTTTATAGTTGAAATGTTCTGAATTGGGCAGTGTTCTCATTATTGGTTCATATGTTTTCTTCCGTTGCTTACTGGAAAAATGTTCAAAACAATAAAATTAAAACATGCTCTAACAAGTGGTGCTGTATTATACAAGGGGAAGCAATTTAATTATTACGTATTATTTAATACAATTAGAAAGGCGACTCAAAGAACTTTTGCATGGGCCTATGATTTGAAAGCCCAAAGGTAAACTTAATCTACCACTGGCCAGATACATTTTTTTTAAATGCGGGTTTCAGTCCTGTTTCAGTGAATGTGAGTTTCAAATGCAGAGAAGTTTTAATGCTAAGTCTATTTTCATTGTGAGATTGTATTGCTTTGTTTAGCAAATGTCTATCAGTGTTTGTGCTATAGAATTTTAAATACAACTTTTTAAATTAAATACAAAAGTAAAGCAGAAAATAGTATGCACAGTGCACACTGAGAGTTTTGAATGGTGTTTATGGCTACTGGAGAGAAATGGAGAAATAGCCAAGTAATGGGACACTGGAATGGCTGTGTGCGGTGGGGAGGGTTACCAAAATTACACACATTTTGCTTTCACATACATGTCCAGAATTTTTTACATGAAACGTTGGCAACTCTATTCACTCTGTGGTGCAAGTGTCTTCTCCTTTAAGGAGGAACTTGTGTGCATTACATGCACGCACGCCAATGCGGAGGTAAATACATTCCACACTCGCGCACAGAATTTAAGCTAGCAGTTCCATCAAGAGAGAAGGTAAATGTGTGCGCGCATGTGTGTGTGTGTGTGTGTGTGTGTGTGTGTGTGTGTGTGTGTGTGTGTGTGTGTGTGTGTGTGTGTAGCCATTCAGTTGAGAAAGAAGGTGTGTGTATGTGTTTGTGTGTAATTTTAATATCGTTCATTTCTGTATGAGAGAGACTGTGTGTGTGTGTGTGTGTGTGTGTGTGTGTGTGTGTGTGTGTGTGTGTGTGTGTGTGTGTGTGTGTGTGTGTGTGCGTGTGTGTGTGTGTTGCTTTTTTTAAATCACTAAGTGCGCTTCTCACCCTCCACCCTCCCAGCCTTCAACTGCTTCCAGCACCTCTGGAAGGAATGTCAGCATTTAAGGATCTTAGAATTATTTTCCACAAAAAAAAATAAATAACTAAATAAAAATTCAACCAGTGGCTACCACAGAAATATTTTCTACCAATGGGGGCTAAAAATCTCTGTATTAGCAGACACATTAGTACATTAGGAAAGTAATAATGACTCATGTCTTCACAAGTATTATCAGATGCAAATTAGAATAGGATTGCCTACTTTGGTAACATTCTCTTAAACGAATAAGGCAGTTAAAAGGCCACATAAAGTTTTATGGCCTCAACATCTTAATATGTTAAAAGAGATTAAGGTCTTTGAATGCATATTCCCTAACATACAGAAGTTTAAGGAGAGATCTTTTTATATACAAAGACATTAGAGATGCATTTTTGCTTGAATGTATAGACTTTAGTTCTACATGGGGTTAATTGTTTGTTTGTGTCTTTCAGATTTTCCCGGTTAGGGGTCGCCACAGTGGAACTCCGATCTGCTAATGATTGGCAGTTGATTTTTACGTACCGGCTTGCCAGGCCTGACGCACAACCTTCAATGAAGGTACGCCCATTCACGCATGTCTCCAGGCAGAAGACACTCTAGCTGAGAATCGAACCGGACAGCGTCTTACTGTGAGGCAACAACACTACCGCAGCACCACATGTGAATTGGACCTCTACATAGGGTTAATAATTACTAAGAAAACCTAAACATGGTAACATTATATTACCTGATTCAGTGAAAGATTTGTAAAGCAATGGAACTCTCTTCTAGTATAAAAAAGAAAGTGAATCACAGGAGGATTTTAAATTGAACTTAGATGAATTTTATGGAGAGAATATATTTCTATATTAGCAATGACTATTTATGAATGCACAAACTATGATGATGATGATGATAGGGACTGTAATGATGATACTCTCACATCAGTATTGCACTTCTCAATGAAAGGCTATTGATTATTAAAGTTATAAGATTGTTACCACTAAAGTATACTGGTTCTTACTTGAAAGAAACTTATTATCACACACCCCAGTCTTGGATTCATTGTCTCCCATCCAATCAAGTCTTGTTTTGGAAACAGACAAGGTGTTATTTTGATGGGCACAGAGAGTTTATTCTAAGGGCAGGAACTGTTATAGTTTAAATATATCATCCCAGCTGGTGTTGTTGACCTCAGGATGGAGGTTGAAGTCTTTTGTATAACTGCTGGACTGATTGCTGGTACTACAAAAGTGGAAGAGGGTAAAAAAGGGTAGGAAATTTCAGTGATCACTCAGGAACCTGTGTGAGACAGAGTAGATGGACAGGGCTTTTAGTCTTTCTGGGTAACTTAGATTGTACAGTCCAGAAATTATCTTGCTCAGAAACAATTTGGGTTTTTCCAGGTGGTCAACAGCCTTTGTGAACTACATTCAAAAAGGAAGCTATAGTTAATAACAGGTCTAATAATGAGTCTAAAGGGGCCAAGACTTCATGAGACCTCCCAGAGAAACTCCTACAGATAGCTGAGTAAGGTAGAAGAACTTCCTCACCACAACCAAGACAATGATGATCAAGAATGATTTTGATTGATATATCTTCCCAAGGAGTAGCAACAATGTGGTAAAAGGAGGGGGTGAGGCATTTCCCAAAGGTAATTATATATGTTTATTTATTTATTTCAGATTGATGACTGGGGAAGTCCACTGGTCTGAGAAGAGCTCGTTTTCAGTACAGGCCTGGGGAGAAAAGCTCCATTGGCAATACAACACAAGTATATAAAGTTCATAGACAATTGTAAACATGAATAGCAAGTATAATACATACAATATTCAAAGAATATAATACAGTACAGTTGATAGAATGCATATGAATACAGAGCAGTGGTAGTTTCAGTGGAACAAAATAAAATATTCTACATTGAGTCTGCAACTAATTTATACATTTGGAGAATTGAAAGTTTCTATATGTAAGGAGCAAATAAAGGCAGAAATAGATTGACGAAAGCAAGTGTATATAGTAAAGAGTAGATAGCATGTGGGAAGAAATGCCAGTGAGTTCAGAGCAGATGTAAATATACATTCAGAATGACATTCAGGCTAGTTATTGAGAAGAGCATTAACAGTAAAGTGACTATTTCAGAAGTACAAAAGGTACTTACGTATTATCGCAACCAGATTTCTAAGTCCATGTAATTCCTGATGTTATCGCGAACCAACTGTATAGTGAAGTAAAAAGGGGTATGTGAAGTCCAAATCACTTTTTCTATCACCTTGGTTCTGAAAGACTAACTGGAATAATGACCAAAGTTCTCGTCCTTTGTAACATCTTTTAGCGCCATAACTTCATGCAAAATAACACAACCATGGCAGAATAAAGAATGCCAGATTTCTACATCTCATTCACAAAGTTCCAAAACAGTAGTTAACCCTCTCACACCCCCCTTTTTACTGAAGCAGAAAGTCATTTCATGATCACATTATGAGTTACAGCAGGTTACAAATCTGGTCATGATTTCATGCAAAATACGATGAGCAGACCTGAATAAATTATGCCTGATTCGGAAGAGGAAAAGCAGGTAATTTCCAAGCCACTTTCCTTTGTCTGAATGTACTAGCACACATAAAGTCAAGCTGAACTCTGCCCTGTGCACTACAATGTCTGTAAATGACAAGCCAGCATCGAAACGTATAATCCCATCAACGAAACTCCTTAACTGCTAAGCTGAACACACACACGTAAATATGAGGCCAAGATCTTCCTGTAACAGTGGCAGACATGCACACTTCATGTCTTTTTTAAAACCCACGAGCAGGAACCCTAAATCACTGTTTCCCAGTAATCACACTAAAGCAACAACATACAGTTCCACTGCAAAGCCCAACACAGACATAAAACAGGAAAGGACACTACCCGGTAAGACGTAATCCGCCATTGTTCCTATTCCTACATGTCATTCCCAAAGTGGCAAAACAGTAGTTAAGAATCCACACACCCCTTTTTACTTAAGCAGAAAGTCGTTTTGCGATCAGATAACGAGTTACGGGAGGTTACAAAATCTGGTTGGAATAAGATGCAAGTACCATACAAAACTATAGGGAAGTGGAGTATGGGGCAGAATAGCAGTTCTGAAGTAGAGTTAGTGATACAGAGGGGTGGTAGGGTGTTGGTGGTGACTAGAGAATGGATTGCAGTAATGGATGTCAGTGGAGGGGCTCAAGTGGGGGAACAGCAAGGACATATCCATTTAGAGGATAGGTAAGAGTGTAGGAGGGATTTGAAGTTGGTGTGGTTTGGACATTTAAGATGAGCCTATGACTGGCACACCAGGTGTTATTTTTGTCTTGACTCTTTTGAAATATCTGAGGGTGATTTGATCATTGCACATAGCTTGCAGTCATCAGCAACCTTAGTCAGCCACAGTTCCTTGACATCTGACTTTATTTCAGAGAAGTGCATGCCAAACAGCTTAGTGCTCAAACTAGAGCCCTGTGGAAACTCACTGGCGGCACTTCTATGGCTAGAGGAAGTACTCACTACCTTAATGGCATGTGTTCTGTCAGACAGCCAGTTTGCTATCTAGTGGACTATATGTGAGTTTATGTGAAGACAGTTTATGTTCAATGCCTTGTCAAAGGCCTTCTCAAAGTCAAGGTAAGGGGTATGAACTGTCAGGCCCTTATCCAAGGATTAAGTGACCCATTCAGGGAAACAGACTAGATTTAGCAGGCACAAAGTATCATTACAAATCCAAACTGATTTGAGTCCAAGGTTTATAGGTCATCAATTTCACTGCACATCAGTTTGGCAATTATGCACTCCACAACACTACAGATAATTCTGAGGCTAATAGTGCTATATATAGTTTATGGGTTCTGTCACACAGCTGCCTTTATGTAATAGTACCTCTATAGTTGTTTTTAATATTTCAGGGACAGAATATATGGAGAGACTTAAATTGAAGAGGTTTAAAATTGGGTTGGCTACAGTTTAATTTCTCCAAAATGTTTGGGTTTCTAATTCCTTGATAGGAAAGGACCCCATTCCTAAGTCAAAGTATGATTTAATTTCATGAAATTAGTATTGTTTCAGTCTTTAGTGTTAGCCAGAAGTGCTCTTCATAGGACCTGCAGTGTGCCCAGAAATTATTCCTTCAGCAATTAATAGAGTTACACGTGTTTGTACCATATCTAAATACAATTGTAAATTCTTTGCTCCTACTACTACTGGAAATGTCTGGGTATCCTTCTTCCACAGTGCCCTAATTTCTCCCTGCAAATCCTTGTATTTTATAACTTTGTCTTTCTCTGTATGTAAGACATTGTAATCACTGGGTGTAGTAATTTCAATGATCAATTAAATGCTGCTTTTGTCTTCTTTTCATGGACTACTATATCAGGTTTTCTCACATCTATTTTTTGAACTTGGCAATGGGTGATCCCATGTGATATAAACTTCATCATTCTCTACAATGCCTTGTGCCTCATGTTTCTAATATACCTCAGCTACTTCAATATTGTAATGTTTGTACCATCACCAGTGCAACAGTCTTGCCACATTATTATGCCTTTCAGTATACAGGTTCTATGGCATTAGCGTATCACACCCAGCAACAAGATGCGACTGTTTCCAGTTCTGTTTTACAAAACCTATATTTGTCTGTTCCCCCACCTGTTCAATGTACTTTGTAAATCAATGTTTATATAAGTCCACTATCCTCAGCCACCAATATTAACCTTTCATCTTTTGTTTTAAATTCACCTATCCTTAACCATTCCTGCATCAGATCCTGATCAACTTGAGTTTGTTCAAGGAATTTTCTGTATTTGCAAGTATATTTATGCCTTTTCCACATTTATTGCCTTTTCATCTCATCCTCCTCCTTACATTCTTTCTTTTGTTTATTGTCACATTCAGTTGCTGCCTGATTTTTGTCTACTTTGGGTTTGAGTTCTATTCCTGCTTGACAATGACATGCTTCTGCAAACTAAGCAGGGAAGTCATCTTAGACTTGTTCTTCTCATGTTTTAAAACTTTCACTTTGCATGGATCTGGTGAACTTAGCAGATATGTATGCAAATCTATACATGTAATCAATTCCTTCAGAAAGAGGAATATATAATCTTGGTATACAATGATTGTTAGATGCCAATTGATAAATCTGAAACATTTTTCTTATTTTCCTGTCCAACAGCTCAAGTAACTTTTCGGGCCAGTCAATCACCCCAAAACTCTTAGAACAGGAAAATCAAATTGGTTTATAGCTTGGACTTTATTCCTAGATGTCAGAGCTGTTTTCAGTATTAATTTTAGTCTTTTTAAATATTCTTTAAAGAGTTGTGTTCACATTTGTTCATGTTATATTGTTGATCCTTCATCAATTCCAAAATATGTATACACTTCCTGTTGCTCAAGTTCTTTTATATCACATTCCTGTCCCAGACTAATATTCTCTTGGTGCTGCAGCTTTCCTGCTTTAAATGTTGCTTTGGCACATTTATTAAGATGAAATAACATTCTTTTATCCTCTGACAAAGTGATGAATTTCATGGATTTAGTGCTGTCCAACAATTTAATTTAATTTGAGGGAGAAACTAATTTATTTATTTTATTTATTTATTTATTTATTTATTTATTTATTTATTTAACATTTGTTGACCGGGAATGTCTGACTAGGTTCCACAGAGCCTGTTTTCAGCAGAGGCCCGGGGAGAAATGCTCCAGATGCATGTCTTTGAAATGTGGGAGGAAACTGGAGTACCCGGAGGAAACCCATGCGAACACAGGGAGAACATGCAAACTCCACACAGAAGGCACCTCAGCCGAGAATCGAACCAGAGAACCTCTTGCTGTGAGGCGACAATGTTAACCACTGCACCACTGTGCAAATTAAGGATGTTGCTGTAGGAACATCACGTGCCCCATGCTACACCAATTTTGTAATGTGGTCTTGGGAGAAAAAAATACTTATTCTATTCTTGTTGCAAATTTTATTTAAGGTTCTTGGATGATATATTTTATTATATGGAATGGTTCTATCAAAGAGATTTGTGAATTTATGCAGTATATTAACAACTCAACTACTTATTTAAAGTTCACACACTTAATTGATTTTAATTCTGTAAATTATTTAGATACAACTATTTCTAAAGTCAAACAGTGTTTTTGCATTGAGTTAAGTATTTATAGAGAACCTATTTTTCTAAAGCGTATTTAGTTTTCATCCCATCCATTACAAAAGAAATTTGGTAGAGGGTCAGTGTGTAAGGACAGCAAACATGATATTGAGCAAAGACAGATTATTAAAGCAGGTTGATAAATTTGAAAACATATTTTTAAAAGGGGACATCCACAATCTTTGGTAAAAAGGATAAGTCAGGAGATTCTAGATGGATGGAGGAACTAAAAAAAAAAATAAAGGGATAAAAGATTTAGGTGGCAGCAATAAAATAATCCCCAAGGAACAAAATAAATTTGAGATTTTTTTTATCATATACAGTATGGGTATGGAAAAGATTAAGGAGCTAATTAGAAAAAGCTTGATAATCTTCAGAGCAAATGAATCATTTTTCATGCTTTTAGGAGATTCACCATTGAATTTCTAACAGAGGTAGAAAAAAAAACTTTGAAAGGACATGTGAAAACTTTAAAGAAGTACCAGACATTGCAAAAGTTTATGACAAAAGGGGTTTACACATTGTGTTGAAAATAGGAAGAGAAAAAAAAAAATATATATATATACATATATATATATATATATATACATATATATATATATATATATATATATATATATATATATATATATTTATGGGTCCCCTTCGGTAAATCGAACTGTTAAATGTTCAAAGACGATATGGCCGAGACCATAGCCTCGAACATTTAAAAGTTCAAACGGACTGAATGGAGATCCACGTACAGAGCAGAACGGGAGGATTTCCCATTTCAGCAATGTAGTGCGATCTCAGAGCTGATATAATTAAGTAAGGGGGTGTGGGGTGTAAAGCCCCCCACGTTGTTTGTTTTTTTCTTTTTTTTAATTCTGTGTTCGAACTATTACAAGTTCGAACATATGGTCTCAGACATATTTGGTTCGAACTTGTAAAATGTTTGCTCTACTGATGTAGATATATATATCAAGCATGAGAAATGTGGGGGAAATAGAGGTATCGTAAAATACTGGGTACATCCCAAAACATGTTTTTTTGTGGAAAAGAAGGGCATTTGATAAGTAACTGTAAATAAAGAAAATTATATATTTGTGGGGAAATGGGACAGAATGTAAAATTGTGAATTGAAATGTTATAAATGTAACAAAACTGGACATTTATGGATAGATTGCAAAACTGAAAACAAGAGTAAGGAAAAAGAAAAGGAAAGAGAAGAAAATGAATAAAGAGAAGAAATTTTAGTAGTAGTAGTAGAAATTGAAAATAACTGATGAACTCAAAAATTGGGAGGTAGCAAATGAAAAAAATTCTACTGGCAAAAGGATAAAAGACAGAAAAAGAAAAATTAAAGGGATAAATACAAAATAAAAAGAGAAAGGAAATGGATGAAAAAGAATATATATAGCTAATGACTGGGGGTTGATTTAATGGTTAAGGTGTTTCACTCACAGACACAAGGCACAGTATTTGTTCCTCTTCTTTGAGAGGTAAATTGGATAGGCTTAGGATAGCCTATTAACAAAGCTACCCAAGTATTTAGCTATAAACTTGTGAAACCATGAATCTAAGGAAAATGGAAATGAAAAGGTCTGAGTGCTGTCTGTAAATGTGAATCGTACTAAGAATATACAAAGAAGAGTAGGGATTTTAGAGTGGCATAATACATGTGATGTAGATGTAATTATATTAGAAAACACAAGATTTTTAACAAATGAAAAAAGATTACAAACAGAGAAACTATGGAAGGAAAGATAATATGGAATTTGGAAAATGTTCTGGAATAGACATTCTGTAGAAATACAGTAACGTTATTATATATAACTTTAACAAAATGGGAAGATTAACCACTGTAAGTTTAAAATGGAAAGAACAAGTATATAGAATTATAATACTATATGCTTATACTAATTGTAAAGAAAGGGAAAGCTTATTTCATCAGATTTTATACTATGTAGTGATAAATATGAATATAATAATATCAGAAGACTAATTTTGATTTAAGAGGAAATCATAAAAAGAAAGAAAATTATATAAGAAAAATGTAAGAACTTATAAGATATGGTAAGTTAAAACTTTAGGCAAAAATTCATGGACTTAAAAAAAGGAGTATGTATAGAACTAAAACTGATTATTTTATAGTATCAGAAGGTTTAGTTATAAGAGAAGGGAAGGTGGTTGAAAAAGAATTTCTGATCATCTTGCAATATGGCTAAAGATAAAGGAAAACACTGAATATATAAAAATAGGCAAAGGAATAAAAAGAATAAATGAGAAAGCATTGAATGAAGAAGAAAACAGATTAGTAATACAGTTATGGAAAAGATCATATTACTATGAGAACATTTTATAAAAACTGGTTTGAATGGTGGATGATATTGAAAAAATATATATATTTTTTTACACTGACAGTATGATGTGAGAAAAGTAGAGAAAGAAAATATAAAAGCACATCTAATGATGCATTGGAAGATTTAGACAATGTTAGAAAGTACTTTTACAAAGAAAAGAATTATATGAAAGAAATCAAGAAAAAATACAAAAATTTTTATATGCAAATATTTTTTTCACAAGGAAAAAAGGAAGTATTGCAAGAAAACAAGACGTATCAATTTACTTAAGTAGATTAGTAAAGGAAGATGGTAGTGTGATGAGAGAAGTAAAAATGTAAAAAGAGAAATTGAAACCTGCTTAAAACCTGAGCTTTGGCCGGCTAAGATCTAGCTGTATTCAACTGGATGTATAAGAGAATTTAAGTACCTTTTATCTGCACTTTTTTCAAATAATACAGCATTTTAAATGATTTATTTGTGTTGCATTGAATATTAACTGAACTGGAAGTTTTGACTCTGTTTTTCCAGTTAGTGCTTGCTAGATTTTATCGCCTGTTAGAATTCCTGCATAGACAATAATTGCAGTCGGGGGTAGTCTCATTCATTGATATTCTGTTACTGCCTATTTAGGTGGTACATTTTGGAATATTTTCTGCTTAAAACCTAAGCTTTGGCCGGCTAAGATCTAGCTGTATTCAACTGGACATATAAGAGAATTTAAGTAACTTTTATCTGCACTGTTTTCAAATAATACAGCATTTAAATTGATTTATTTGTGTTGTATTGAATATTAACTGAACTGGAAGTTTTGACTCTGTTTTTTCAGTTAGTTCCCCACCTACCTTCCCTGGTTTTGTTTTGCTGTTAATCTTGGTGGCTTTGAAACTACCCGCCCCTCTTGTAAATTTGTGTTTGGATACTCCTTCTGGGCCCATCTCATTTGCTCACTCAACTGAGTGCAGTGAGATCATATTCTGATTTCAGGCACTCCTACTGTGTATAAAGAGAGCATCTGGGAAAGAAAAAAAAAATTAAGCTTGTTTCCTGCCTTTCCTGTAAGTGGTTTGGACTGTTTGTAGGCTTCTAAGCCCCAAGCCTTTCAGTGTTTGAGGGAAGCCTTCTAGCTTAATTTTGTTTCTAAGAACTAGCCAGTTTTCTAGTTTCAACACTCAGATCTGTTTCTTTGAACTCAGCACTTGTTCAGAACTCGTAAGCACTAAATAAGCTGCAAATTACTACAGCACTCAACTTTCCTCACTTGTCTAGAGGAAAGCAGTTTTTAGTACTTAATAAGTAAGCATATATCCAGGCATGTCTAAGGGTCAGCTCCCAGTGATTTCTCCTGTCTACCCAATGAATCTGGGCATCTTGGGGCAATGCAGCAATTGCCTCATGTACACAGACAACTCTCTCCTCCTACCACCCAACACTACAACCTGTGAGAGATGCACTTATATAGCCAAACTGGAAGCAAAGCTCTCTTCACCCAAGACTGGACTAGACAGTCAAAAGGAGAAGGTAAACACTTACACCACACCATACTCATCACATAGTCCCTCAAAACCTACACCACCAAAACACAAACATAGAAACACAAAACACACACCTACATTCGTGGATGCTGTCAATAAAACCTGCCCAAGCATCCGGGACCTCCAAAGCATAAACGCAAACAAACTCCACCCTCCCAACACAACCCAAATGACACATAGCCCACAAACTCAGTGTGCCACTCACCACAGCCCATAAGGCATAACAATGTACCCAACACTCTAGTCATAGGCGACTCTATAGTCAGGCATACTAATGTTCCACTCACCAGGCTAAACAAGGAGAAAGTTACTGTCAGCTGCCTGTCAGGTGCCAGGATCCACCACATAATGCACGTACTCAGGTCACTCCACAACAAGTACAAATATGACACTGTCATTGTCCATGTTAGTGTGAATGACCTGAGACATACCTCCCTGGACTACATGAAAAGAGACATGGAAGAGCTCTCTGATCTTGTAACCCAGGCAGGTATGACCCTAGCCCTGAATAGCATCCTGCCATCACCCAGAATGATACCACAGTACAAGGACAAAATAATTAATAATGATTGACTTCAATAATTGGCTAAGCTTATGGTGTCATTCTAAGGGGATCCAGTATTTGTCTGCCTGGGACATGATCGAAAGACCACAGTGCTTTGCCAGAGATGGCCTGCACCTGTCGTCCTTGGGATTCCAGATACTGGCAAAGGCTGTTGCCACCCCTATAGTGCCTTTTTTAGGCAAGGTTCAAATGACAAATTCACCACCGTAACAGGTACAAGCAAACAAAATCTGAGGGTAATGCTACTCAATGCTAGAAGTCTAAACCTCAAAATGCGCTCACTCGAGGCACTCCTTAAAATGGAGAACATCGACATCTGCGCAGTGACAGAGACCTGGTTCAAAGCTCCAGAGAGCACCCCTGCATCACCAGGCTATAATTCATACCACACCTTTTGGCCACCTAACCCAGAACGAAGCACTAAAGGTGGAGGCGTGTCCATATTCATTAAAGATATCCACACCCCCAGGCTAGTTGCACAGCATAATGCATCCGAGATTATCTAAGTGCAACTAACTCTGGGGAAGGCCACAATCCAAATTGTTGCTTGCTACAGACCCCCCACCATGCCCCAGGATTCCCACTCCTCATTTCTTGATACACTGGAAAGTATTAGAGTACAACCCAACACCCAAATAATGGGCGATTTCAACTACCCCACCATTAACTGGGAAAACTACTCATGCACCAACTCTTTTGCTCAATGTTTTCTGGAATTCATAAATTCCAATGCCTTGGATCAACTTATTCACACCCCCACCAGGGGCATCAATATCCTAGACCTGGTCATTACCAACATGGGCAACCGGTATTCCACACGAGACGTCATTTCCTCGTTGGTCAGATCCAACCACAAGCTAATCACCCTAGACATCCACATCCCGCCCCCAACCCCAATTAGGGAAACCACTGTAAAAACTTCTCCAAAGCCAACTTCACACAAGAAGTTGCCATTTCTGTCTTTCTGTCTTAAGAAGGCAAACATCATGACACCCATGCAGACGGACAATAGAGGTAGGACTACTGAATCCTACACAAATGCACTTTATAAGCACTTAAATGAGTGCATGGATCATGCTATCCCTAATAGAACCAAGATGCTATCCTCCAAAAAAAGGAAGCCAATCTGGTGGTCCTTTGCCATAAACAAACTCTACAACAGAAGAAAGCAACTGTTGCAAAAAAAGAGTAAAATCCCATGACTGGAAGAACTCCCTGGTCAACCTCAGTAAGAAGCCGAGATCCTTCATAAAATCCTCCAAAGCTAGTTACGAAAACAAAATTGCCACTGTATCTAAAGACAACCACAAAGCATTCTATAGCTATGTCAAGAATCTCAATGGCAACACTCAGATCTGCTCTGAGTTACAGCACAATGGCACTAAATATACAAAACCAACTGATATTGCCAACATCCTGGCAGATAGGTTCAGTGCTAACTTTACCCCCCTCTCATCCCATAGAGGGCCCATCTCTATACCGGAAGAATGCAAAGTTCCTGTAATCATGGCTGCACAGGTAAAAACCACACTCTCCAAAGCCAAGAACACAGCATCCATGGGACCTGACAATATCCCAGGCTGCATTCTACACGAACTACAGAATGAACTGGCACCCTACCTAAGTACCATGTTCAATCATAGCCTCACCTCAGGCTTTGTACCCACTGAATGGTGCACCATAATGGTTATCCCACTTCACAAAGGGGGAGCCATGACGGACCCTGGGAACTACCGCCCCATTAGCCTGACGAGCCTGGTCTGCAAGGCCATAGAACATATCATCATGGAACTCATAAACAAAGACATTGGTAATCTCCAAACTCAGTTCAGGTTTGTAAAAGGCAGATGATGTCTCCTAAACCTGATTGACTTCTTTGAAGCAGTCACCAAAGCCATAGATGAGGGTAACGTGGTTCACACAGCTTATCTAGATGTCGCCAAGGCTTTTGACACCATCCCCCACTCTGGAATTATAGATAAGCTCACTAAACTAGGTATAAATCCCTATGTCACAAGATGGGTTGCCAACTGGCTCACAGACAGAACCCACACTGTGAAAGTAGCAGACAGGGTTCAGTCCTGGGTCTTCTCATGTTTGGTATCTACTTCTCTGAAGTACAGGCTAACACAGAAGGCCTTTGGCTATCAACGTTTGCAGATGACTGCCAACTAAGAGCCAAAATCAAAACTCCTAATGAAGTGGACATACTACCAAAGGGCCTCACTTAGACAGATGCCTGGTCTCAAAGCCATGGCCTGAAGCTCAATGCCAAAAAGTGTATTGTCATCCCCTTTGGTAAAAACTCTGTACCCATGAACTACCACATAAGTGGTAGTCTACTTAATGCCGAAAGTGTGATAAGAGACCTTGGGACACAGGTGGACAGTAGTCTCTCCTTTGATAATCACATTGCCACAGTGGTCAGGAAATCCTTCTACGTGGCTCACCTCATCACAAAAGGTTTCTCATCCAGAAAAAAGAGGTCATTGTTCCCCTCTACTCATCACTCATTAGACCCATTATAGAGTACAATACCCCTTTTGGTATGTACCTCACAAGACATCTACAACTATTGGAAAGGCCACAGAAATACCTCACAAAGAGGATTACTGGCCTCAAACAGATGCCCTATGCAGACCGTCTCAAAAAAACCCAGCTTTACTCTGTTGCATATCGCCTACCCAGAGGCGATCTCTGCCTAACATACAAAGCTATGTCATAGGACATGCTCCACTTAAAGAAATCCCAATCCCTCCGAGCTACATGCTCTAGAGACCTAAACCTTGTCACCACAATAAACAGAACATGCTGGAGGAATAGATTCCTGTCCCAGAGACTTCCCATACTCTGGAACAGACTACCTATCTATGTCAAACAGAGCTCCTCATTAGCACTCTTCAAGAAAAATATTGATAACTGGATGGGAAATAGGAAATTCACCCCAGGGATCACTTCTGTGGCTCTGCTCGACAGGGGCACAGGAAAATAATTTTCTTGGGTGGCGAAAGCCAGGGTACCTTTTGGGCTAGGCTTATATAGGCCCTAGGGCTAATAGCCTAGTACCTACCTATGAACCTATGAACTCAGGAAAAGATTATGAATAGTTTACTGCTATATGTACAAGAAATGTTTAAAGAAAAAAGAAGGTAGTGAAAAACATGAAAAGCAAAAAAAAACTTAACAAAAAAGGAGAATAAAGAGTTGAAAATGAGAGTTCTTTAAATGAGCTAAATGAAGTATTAGGACAAGTAAATATAGATTTGGCTGTAGGGTTTCACAAAAAGAAAAAAATGTAAAGACTTTGAATGAATGGTTAAGTTAAGTTTTTATATATAAAAATTATGTAGCAGAATACTTAAATTAATATGGAAGGAGGAAGATAGAAGACAACTAAAAAATGGAGACCAATAGTTCTCAATAATAATGATTATAATATCTTTATGAAAATAATATAAAAGAGATCTGAAACTAAAATGGAAAATATTATGGAAAATAATATATATATATACATACTCTTAGTATAAAGGAAAAGAGTTGTCAAGAGTTATTAATGATAATTAGAGAAACTGTGGATGATATTATGAATAGAAAAAAAGAAGCAAAAATCATGATAGACTTTAATAAGCCATTTGATGCAATTGGACATGAAATCTTATGGTTAATAATGAAATAATTTATGTGAAATGTCAGCATATAATAATTATAAAGTAAAAATACTTGTAAATGGTGGGTCTATATTATTTCATCAAATCTACTTACATCAAACTGCTGTTCATAGAACCAACATCACTGAACTTCCCATCATTGAACATTCAAATCAGTGAACATTTTTCCCAAATAAGGAAGCTATTTTATTATTATTTACTATGTGCAAAGTTTTTCATGGGATCATAAGTTCATAAATTAGCACTCAGCTAAATGTCCTTGTGCTCCATTTCAAGCCCAGTCAATTAACTCATGTGAGAATCAAACCCTGCACCTTTTGCCTATAAGGTGAACACCTTAACCACTATACCAACCCCCCATCCTTTAGGCATATTTATATTCTTTAACTATATACATATTTACTTATTCTGATCTCTTTCAATTTCTGTTTGTATACTATGCCTCATACTATTATTATATTCCTAGATTTCATGTTTTAGTTATAATCCTAGTGTATTGTATCAAATAATAGAACATTTACCCTTATATATTCAATACTCTTTAATCTAGTACTACTGTTAGAATCAGTCCTATTTTTCCTTAAATAACATCTAAACAAACATCTGAAAACATCTGAAAAATCTTCCCTTTTAAGATTCAAATTCATAATAAATTATTCTGAGATATTAAGCTTTGTTATCATTAAAGAGAGAAAATAATAGAGAAACACAATCCTATTTTTTATCAAAAGTGTCATTCTATAGCCTAGTATATAAATTCTCCTTTGGTATACTGCAAGCATTCAGAACTATTTAATAACTGACAGTGCTTTAGAATGCATTTCACCGTCTTTTGCTTATTATCTAACTTGTATTCATTGACATCTTAGCATATGATTCAAAATATTATGAATATTTACTTTTAGACAGGGAAGTAGTAACCTGGACAGTTCGTAGAATTTTCAGAACTCCCACAGCATCACAAAAGTGTCCATGGCTATAATTAAGCTGCTTCAAGCAGGTCCCCAAGACAAGGGCTCACAAACAAGCAGTTTATCAGCTACAATTCACACAAAAAAAATTCACACATGAAATCAAGCCACCTTGACATTATACATCAGTCCCTCAAACCCTTCCAAACAACTATAAAAAACAGCAAAAAACATTTCAAAGTATGTTAACCACTAAAAAGCTATTGTATTTAAAGATATAACATTATACATCTGTCCCTCAAACCCTTCCAAACCACTATAAAAAACAGCAAAAACCATTTCAAAGTATGTTAACCACTAAAAAGCTATTGTGTTTAAAGATATAACATATAATGATTCAGTAAGCACTATTTGTATGAGATGTTTAATATAAAGCAGACTGTCATTTTTAAAGGAGACATAACAGTCATTCTTTTAATGCAAGTTTATATGCTGTGCGTGATCCAGGTTTAACCTGTATAAGTGTTAATGTTACTATAATTATTTGACAATATTCCAATAATAACTTTTATATATGTAAGCAGCTATATTTTGTATACTTTGTTTATAACATCGCATAACTTTCCTGGGTGCTATTGTATGTCAAGTATACAGTCAGTAGCAAGCATTCAGAACTATGTAATAACTGACAGTGGTGTAGAATGCAATTCACTGTCTTTTGATTATTATCTAACTTGTATTCTTTGACATCTTAACATATAATTCACAATATGTACTTTTAGACAAGAAGAAGTAACCCGGACAGTTCTTAGAATTTTCAGAACTCCTGCAGCATCGTAAAAGTGTTCATGACTCTAAGTTGTTTAAAGCTGGTTTTCATGATAAGGGCTTGAAAATGAATACTCCAGTTACAATTCATACAAAAACACTTACAAATGAATTCAAGCAACCTCCACACCATATATCAATCCCTCAAACCCCTCCAAACTACCAAAAAAATACCCAGCAACATCTCAAAGTATCCCAACAACTAAAAAAAATTGCACTGAAAGAAATAACATTTAATAATCGAGCAAACACTATTTGTATGAGATGTTTAATATAAAGCAGACTGTCATTTTTTAAAAGAGATATAACATATAAAATTGCATTAAAAGAATAACAGTTATGTGTGATTCAGGTTAACTTGTAAAAGTGTGAATGTCACTCGAATTATTTGGTATCATTATAACAGTAACTTTTATATATGTAATAAGCTATATTTTTATACTTTGTTTATAACATAGCATGCCTTTCCAGGGTGCTATTGCATGTCAAGTACACTATCAGTAGCACACTACTGGACCATTTTAAGAACCCAGAATGTAACTTAACATGCCTCCTTAGTGTAATTTGTTGCATCTTGTATTATATTTAATAGTACATTACTCAACTATGCCAAGATATGAGAAAGTGTGCAACCTAGCCTAAGTTTCATCATCATAATAATAATAATTCACTTTTAATAAAATTAATAGTTTAAACTCTAAATGAAAATAAGCGGTTTTAATTTTGTATATAGCTAAAAGAATCAAACCCTAACATTTTAAAAAGGGAACTAGTAACCATTTGAAATACAGAAAGAAATAAATGATTTACCTTGTAAAAAGTAACATTCAGCACCTGTTCATAAGTATTCAAGGACTTCTTTAAATTAATAAGAACTCATAACCATGAAATACATTGATTTTCATTTGTCCTTCAGGTTTTTATTGTTTTTGTATTTTATTAACCAACCATCTCTTGTTGCATTTTACTTCAAAGAAGTTAATAGGAAAAACAGAAGAAATGGAATGGAATCTAAGATTTTATATTTCTGTATAGAGTCCATTGCATCTTCTGAGGTGTTAAAAGTCTTTCTTTCTTTCTGGAAAGTGAATCCTATTTTTTGCTGGAAACAATATTTGTGCTTTAATATTGTTTTTGTTTAAGCATTCAACAAGTGGCATATATGCTTTTCTCTTGGACATCACTAATGTTGAATTTCTATTCATTGTTTCATATTTTCCGTCTTTGCTTTATTTGCTGCCCCTTTCCTTTTATGTCTATGGGTTTTGTCAACAATTTTTTTGTTGATTTTTTTTCTATCATTTGATGTTGGTGTGTTTGTGTTTTGTAAATGCTGTTTTATTATTTATTCATTTTAACTACCCCATCCAGTTCAGAGTTATAGAGTATCAGAGCCTATCCTAACAATTAACTCATTGCTTCCTACAAGAGTATACTGGTCAGGAAAGTAGAGTTCCTGTGCATCCTGTAAGAGTATGCTCATTTTTTACTGCAGGCTTCCTTGTATTCCTGAAATAAGCATACTCATCAGTGTTTTAAAAAATGTAATCACTGAATTCCTGGTACAGATGCAGATCTAAAACTAAGTTAGCAAGGTGGCATCAACAAGCTGACATTATTTACAAAACATGCATAGTGAAATGGTCATCAAGGGGTGTACAGAAATGGAGTCAAGGGGTGTTTGCAAAAAGTTATAGGTTCATAGGTAAGTACTAGACTAGCTGCCCGTGTGAGCCATTTTAAGCCTAGCTAATTTCCCTTTTATACTCGGATTAACCTATACCATTTTGTTAGAGATCAACCTTACCCATTCCATGGTCGATAATTATATATTACCCATAATGAGAATAACTGAGTTTATATTATAGATATTTTGAGGTTATCCATGCATGGGACTTGTGTCTGTTCATTAGTAGTACAGGGGCAGTCCTGAGTTAAATTTTCCAGTATCCCATCCATAGATTCAAGTTGTGTCAAGTTATGGACAGGAATGAACTTTGTTTTATGTGGATGCAGAATCTGTTCCAGAGCAATGGTATCTTCTGAGAGGTATACCTGTCCTTCCAAACAATTCTGTTGATGTTGCAGAAGAGGTTTAGATTAGTAGATCATTTATTTCTGATGTACAGTAAATTCATCAGTATTGGGTCAGCAGATGCCTTATAAGCCAGATGTAGACCATGTCTAAGCAGTTTCTTTAAGATACAGAATATAGTGACAGGGCTTTGAGTCGGTCCAAGCAGGACATGTTGTTTAGGCTTTGTACCATTTTAGTAAGGTACCTCTGTGGGGGTCCAGAGACTTCAACAAAACTTCCTCATGCACATCAGAGTGCAAAGGCCAAAAAATCAGATTCAAAGAAACAGCAGAAATGGTCAGCACTCCAGTGGCAAGGTTATAATCTAAATTTATTCATTTATCGAGCAACCAACAGGTCAAAACTGCATATATTCATATACAGACTGGTTTCAGCATTAAAGCCTTCATCACTGTATACAAAATGAAGACAACTCAATAAATGCTAACCCATCAGTCCTATTCCTACTCTGATTGGATAATTACAAAGGCTCATTTAGACAAGGTGGGAATAACCCTCCAAGTTAAATTATTCAACTTTTCTTCTTTTTATTTAAAATATTATGCCAACCTACTTTATAATTCCTACCCCCCCCCCAATTTTATCAGTAATTACAAACATGAAATCTGCAGTGGGAACGTTGATAGTATGTTTGTACAGGGCACTGGGTATCCATTCGTTCCTAATGTCACTTAAATGTTCTGTGATATACATTCTAAAGAAACAAGAAGTTTGTCCTGCATAAAAAGCAAAATATGTACATGTAATTAAATAAATAATCCAATCTATGCTGCAGTTACAAATACATTAATAGCATAAAGTATTGCTTTTCAACACAAATCTACATAAGGTGCAATGACTACAGGGGACACAGCCAAACAGTATACCCCCACTAATTGTGGTTTGCTGTAGATTTTTATGATGGAACCTATTCTTGTAATGATTGAAAAAAACACAATGTTTTACCGCTTCTAAAAGAGAAGAGGCATCTAGATGTCAAATTGTTGCACAACTTATCATCAGATAATAAGATATTCCAGTATTTCTGTACTAAATCCATGAAAACAGAAGTATTATGACCATAACTCATAATCAACCAAATCACATTTACCCTGAAATCCCCATGTTTATAATGTTTATATTTTAATAATTGGGATCTATTCTTGTTTTGTACCAATTTACTTGTTTTGATTTTGTGATCCTGATTATATCCCATCACAAAACCTAGTAATCAAATAATTTTGTTGGGGAATAAATGTTTCTTCAGATGAACAAATCCTATGAATGCATAAAAATTGAGACTTGGGAATATTCCGTGTGATATGTTTAGAGTGACAGCTTGAAGCATGCAATAGGGTATTAAAGTGAGGAGGTTTACAGCAAACACTGTTATCTAAAGTACCATCATTTTTCTGGACAACATCAACATCCAGAAAAGAAATCTGATTGGCAACATAATGAACAGTACATTGAATACCCCACTTATTTTCAGTCAAATAGTGAACAAATTCAGACAAATAATATCTGACCTCCACACCATCCAGCAATTATCCAAATACCTATGCCATATATCTCTATCTCAACCAGAAATATATTATGATTAACATCATATATGATTTGCTCCTCCAGGTAGCCCATAAACAGGTCAGCATAAATGGGCACAAAAGATGCCCCCCATGGCTGTACCCTTCAGTTGTAGGTAACACTCACCATTAAAATAAACATTTTTTTAAGCAAATGTTCAGTTAAACATAGGAGAAAAATACTAAATCCAGGACTATATAGTGGAATATGCTAAAGACAACATTCCAATGCCATCAGGTCAGCCCAATGCAATGTATTTGTGTACAAATGCTATCACATCTAAAGTATGCATGATCCAGCCTAGTTCTAACTGCATATCTCTAATGATGTTTAAAAACTCAGTTGTATCCTCGATCCTAGCCCTAATACCCTGTAATAGTGGTTTAAGATATTTGATGAGATAAGCTGACAATGGTTCAGTTAAAGAGCCATTCCTTGAAACAATGGGTCTACCTGGTGGTTTGGACAAATCCTTGTGTATTTTAGGCAATATGTAGAGTTGTTGTAGTAAAGGATCCTATACAGTTAAATGAAAAGCCACTTCTTTGCCGATAACTATTACAGGGTCTTAGGGCTAGGATCCAGGATATGGGCTACCGGAGGAACAAATCATATATGATGTTAATCATAATTTATTTCTGGATGAGATATATATATGGCATAGATATTTGGATGATTTCTGGATGGTGTGGAGGTCAGATATTGATTATGTGTACTATCTGAATGAGAACAAGTGGGGTATTCAATTTACTGTTCATTATGATGCCAATCAGATTTATTTTTTGGATGTTGATGTTGTCTGGAAAAATGATGGTACTTTTGATAGTAGTGCTTGCCGTCAGCATCAGTTTAATACTTTGTTACATGCTTCAAGCTGTCACCCTAAACATATCATATGGGATATTCCCAAGTCTCAATTTTTATGCATTCATAGGATTTGTCTATCTGAGGAAGCATTTATTACCCAACAAAATTATTTGATTACCAGGTTTTGTGATGGGGATATAATCAGGATCACATAATCAAAACAAGTAAATTGGTACAAAACAAAGACAGATCCCAATTATTAAAATATAAACATAGGGATTTCAGGGATGAACGTGATTAGGATGATTGTCAGTTATAACCATGAAGAATCACATGCTGTCCAGGTCAATAATGTGTTCCAACTATTTATTAGTAAAACAACAAGATAAGTGCTTCCTTCCCCTCAGAGACTTCATCAGAACCTGATGCCATATAAAATCACATGACTTATATACAACTTAAAACCTACATCACCCAATCAGATTGCATCCTCATGTCAGTTCCTTAACCCATGAGTGTCCATCATATGCTACCATCAGTGGAAAACATAGTCACTGTCTGAAACAAAAAACAATGTGATAGAAGCATAGTAAAAACCTAATAAAAACCAAAGTCTTCCTACATTATTTGTAACAAGACATACATAAATATACCCACATTTCAAAGACTTCATCAGAACCTGATGCCATATAAAATCACATGACTTATATACAACTTAAAACATACATCACCCAATCAGATTACATCCTCGTGTCAGTTCCTTAACCCATGAGTGTCCATCATATGCTACCATCAGTGGAAAACATAGTCACCGTCTGAAACAAAAAACAATGTGATAGGAGCATAGTAAAAACTTAATAAAAACCAAAGTCTTCTTACAATATTTGTAACAAGACTTACATAAATATACCCACATTTCAACATGTGTCTATTGTACAAAAATTCTTTTTAAAATGCACATACTCTATTAAAATAAGCAAAATTAGTAAAAATATTAATAAAAAATTACAGTTTGGCAGCTCTCATTTTAAGTACAGGATTGATCGTGACATATTAATTTAAACCTGGTTTGTGCATTTCATCTAATCTAAATTGCCATAGCAAGTTCCTTATATTCTATTTTTATTTCCCAAGCTCCCCCTCTAGCTTCTAATGGTAGAAAATGACATCCATGTTCTTAGAGAGGGGTTATCCACAAAAAGTGTTAAGAACACTTAGGAAGTGGTGAGCAACAGAGAAACCAGATACCCATGTATACTGGAGAAGCCGGATTTACTAGGGAGTATAGGACAGATTAAAAACACAGATATTAAACCAAACCCCATAAATTCAGAACAACCAAATGTGGTAGATGTAGTTACTGCCACCATGTATTTAACAAAAGGGAAATTGTTCTGAACAACAGTTTCAACAACAAAATAACTTTTTCAAGAGGAGGTTGCAATACAAGTGGTGTGGTGTACTTAGCCCTCTGTGAACCCTTGTTGTTCGTTTTATGTGGGGAAAAAAGAGAGGAAACTTTCCAAAAGAATTTATGAACATCTATACAACATAAGGAAATGTAATAAGAACAATGTGTTGTTCAAACACACTTCTGTATGTGAGGGCCATAAAAAGTTTGTTTTTGAAATCTTAGAAGTAGTTCCATTCGAAGCTAGAGGGGAGCTTGTGAAATGAAAATAGAAAGTGCTTAACTTGTTGTTTTACTAATAAATAGTTGGAACACACTCTTGACATGGACAGCTTGTGGTTCTTCATGGTTATTGGTACTTCACTGCACAGACTGCAGACAAAGGTGGTTATTTAATTATGAGTTATGTTAGTAATACTTCTGTTTTCATGGATTTAGTACAGATATACTGGAATATCTTATCATCTGATAAGTTGTGACATTTTGACATGGATTACTCTTCTCTTTTAGAAGAGGTAAAACATTGTTTTTTTTTTTTGCAATCACTACAGGAATAGGTTCCATCATAAAAATTTACAGCAAACCACGATTAGTGGGAGTATGCTGGTTGGCTCTGTCCCCTGTAGTCATTGCACCTTATGTAGATTTGTGTTGAAAAGCAAACAATTCACAAGTAGAAAAACTGGGCAGTTTTTCCATAACTTTCAACCTTATGGTTTAAAAGCCCGCATTTGCGCTTGTTTCCCACCTTTCCTGTAAGTAGTCTAGTCCAGATACAGATTTGCTGTATCCAGAACTTGCTTGTAAGCTTCTGAGCCCCCCCCCTCCCCAAGCCTTTCAGTGTTGGAGGGAAGCCTTCTAGATTATCAGTGGGAGTGGTAAGCACTAGCTAGCCTATCTACCACAAGAGTGGTTTCTGGCCCAGAAATTGTAGTTTATTGGCCATTTGAGCAGTTTTTCCATCTCTTTCAACTTTCTGGTTTAAAAGCCCGCATTTGCATTTGTTTCCCACCTTTCCTGTAACTAGTCTAGTCCAGATACAGATTTGCTGTATCCAGGACTGTTTGTAAGCTTCTGAGCTCCCCAAGCCTTCCTGTGTTGGATGGAAGCATTCTATCTTATCAGTGGGAATGATAAGCACTAGGTAGCCTATCTACCACAAGATCCAGGTACAGATTTTTAGTTTTTGCACTTGAATTTGCTTATTCGTGCTCAGCACTTGTTCAGAACTTGTTGTCAGCACTAAATAAGCTACAAATTACTACAGCACTCAACCTTCCTCTTTACCTAGAGGAAAACAGTTTTTGTACTTACTTTCCAAACTTGCTTAGAGAAAAACAGCTCTTATACTCACTTTCCTCACTTGTCTAGAGGAAAGTAGTTTTTTAATCAGGCATGTCCAAGGGTGAGCTCCCAGTGTTCTCTCCTATCTATCTGATGAATCTGGGCATCTTGTGGTAATGTAGCAATTGCCTCATGTACACAGACAACCCTCTCCTCCTACCACCCAACACCACAACCTGTGAGAGATGCACTTATCTAGCCAAACTGGAGGTAAAGCTCTGTCCAACCAAGATTGAACTTGACAGTCAAGAGGAGAAGGTAAACACTTGCACCACACCACACTCATCACATAGTCTCACTAAACCTACACCACCAAAATCCGCACATAGAAACACAAAAACATTCGCAGAGGCTCTCAATAATAATCTGCTCAAGCAACAGAGACCTCCAAAGCAGAAACGCAAGCAACCTCCACCCCCCCCCAACACAACACAAATGACACATAGCCCACAGACTCAGTATGCCACTCAACCACAGCCCATAAGGCAAAACAACTTACTCAACACACTAGTTATAGGTGACTCTATAGTCAGACACACTGATGTCCCACTTACCAAGCTAAACAAGGAGAAGGTTACTGTCAGCTGCCTGTCGGGTGCCAGGATCTGCCACATAACCCATGCACTCAGGTCACGCCACAACAAGTACAAATATGACTCTGTTATTGTCCATGTTGGTGTGAATGAACTGAGACATACCTCCCTGGACTACATGAAAAGAGACATGGAAGAGTTCTCTGATCTTGTAACCCAGGCAGGTATGACCCTAGCCCTGAGTAGCATTCTGCCATCGCCCAGAATGATACCGCAGTACAAGGACAAAACGACTGACTTCAACAATTGGATAAGCTTCTGGTGTCATTCTAAGGGGATCCAGTATCTGTCTGCCTGGGACAACATCGTTGACAGACCATGATGCTTTGTCAGAGATGGCCTGCACCTGTCACCCCTGGGATTCCAGATACTGGCTAAGGCTCTTGCTGCCCCTATAGTGCCTTTTTTAGGCAAGGTTCAAATTACAAATTCACCACCATAACAGGAACAGGCAAGCAAAAACTGAGGGTAATGCTACTCAATGCTAGAAGTCTAAACCCCAAAATGCACTCCCTCAAGGCACTCCTTAAAATGGAGAACATCGATATCTGTGCAGTGACTGAGACCTGGTTCAAGGCTCCAGAGAGCACCCCTGTATTACCAGGCTATAACTCATACCACCTAACCTGGACCAGAATACCAAAGGCGGAGGTTTGTCCATATTCATTAAGGATATGCACACCTCCAGGCTAGTCGCTCGGAATAATGCATTTGAGATTATCCAAGTGCAACTAACTCTGGGCAAAACTGCAATCCAAATTTTAGCTTGCTACAGATCCCCCACTATGCCCCAAGATTCCAACTCCTCTTTTCTTGATATACTGGAAAATATTAGGGTTCAACCAAACACCCTAGTAATGGGCGATTTCAGCTACCCCACCATTAACTGGGAAAACTACTCATGTACCAACTCCTTCGCTCAACGGATGCCCTGGATCAAATTATCCACACCCCACCGGGGGCAAAAATATCCTAGACCTAGTCATTATTAACATGAGTGACTGGTGTTCCACACCTAAAGTCAACTCCTCATTGGCCAGATCTGACCATAAGCTAGATATCCACATCCCGCCCCCACCCCAATTAAGGAAATCACAGTAAAAAGTTTCTCCAAAGCCATCTTCATGCTTATTAAGACAGAAGTGGTGAACTTCATGACACCCATGGAGATGGACAATACAGTTATGACTGCTGAATCCTACACAGATGCACTCTATAAGTACTTACATGAGTGCATGAATCATGCTATCCCAAACAGAATCAAGACGCTATCCTCCAAAAAAGGAAGCCAATCTGGTGGTCTCCTGCCATAAACAAACTCTACAACAGAAGGAAGAAACTGTTGCAAAAGAGAGTAAAATCCCATGAGTGGAGGAGTTCCCTGGTCAGCCTCAGTAAGAAGCTGAGATCCCTTATAAGATCCTCCAAAGCTAGCTACGAAAACAAAATTGCCACTGATTCTAGAGACAACCACAAAGCATTCTATAGCTATGTCAAGAATCTCAATGGTAACACCCAGATCTGCTCTGAGTTACAGCACAACAGCATGAAAATTACAGAACCAACTGATATTGCCAATGTCCTGGCAGATAGGTTCAGTGCTAACTTTACCCACCTCTCACCCCCTAAAGGGCCCATATCTATACAGGAAGAATGCAGAGCCCCTGTAATCACAACTATGCAGGTAAAAGCTTCACTCTCTAAAGCCAAAAATACAGCATCCATGGGACCGGACAACATCCTAGGCTTTTTTTTTACATGAACATCATAAATAAGCACCATGTTCAATCACAGTCTCACATAAGGCTTTGTGCCCACTGAATGGTGCACAGCAACAGTTATCCCACTCCACAAAGGGGGAGGCACCACTGATCCCGGGAACTATCGCCCTATTAGCCTGACGAGCCCGGTCTGTAAGACCGTGGAACGTATCATCATGGAACTCATAAACAAAGACATTGGTAACCTCCAAACTCTGGACCCCACCCAGTTCGGGTTTGTGAAAGGCAGATCTTGCCTCCTAAACCTGATTGACTTTTTTGAGGCAGTCACCAAAGCTGTAGACGAGAGTAAGGTGGTTCACACAGCCTATCTTGACCTCACCAAGGCTTTCGACACCATCCCCCACTCTGGAATTATAGTTAAACTCACTAAACTAGGTATAAATCCCTACGTCACAAGATGGGTTGCCAATTGGCTCACTGACAGAACCCACACTGTAAAAGTTGCAGACTCCAAATCTGACTTCAAACCAGTGACAAGTGGTGTACCACAGGGTTCAGTCCTGGGACCTCTCCTGTTTGGTATCTACTTCTCTGACATACAGGCTAACACAGAAGGTCTTTGGCTAATGAAGTTCGCAGATGACTGCAAACTAGGAGCCATAGTTGAGTCCCCAAATGATGTGGACATCCTACAGAAGGTCTTCACTGAGACAGATGCCTGGTGTCAGAACCATGGCCTCAAGCTCAGTGCCAAAAAGTGCATTGTCATCCCTTTTGGTAAAAACTCTGTACCCATGAACTACCACATAGATGGAAATCTACTTAATGCCAAATGTGTGATAAGAGACCTTGGGACCCAGGTGGACAGTAGTCTCTCCTTTGATAATCACATCGCCAAAGAAGTCAGGAAATCCTTCTATGTGGCACACCTCATCACAAAAGGGTTCTCATCTGGGAAAAAAGAGGTCATTGTTCCCCTCCACTTGACACTCATTAGACCCATTATAGAGTACAATGCCCCTTTTGGAATGTACCTCACTAGACATCTGCAGCAGCTGGAAAGGCCACAGAAGTACCTCACAAAGAGGATTATTGGCCTTAAACAGATATCCTACACTGACCATCTGAAAAAACTCCAGCTTTACTCTGTAGCATATCGCCTACTCTGAGGTGATCTCTGCCTAACATATAAAGCTATATCAAATCCAGAGCTGGTGGACATGCTACACCTAAAGAAATCCCAATCCCTCCCAGCTACACGCTCTAGGGACCTAAACCTTGTCACCACAATAAACAGGACATGCTGGAGGGATAGATTCCTGTCCCAGAGACTTCCCATAATCTGGAACAAGCTACCCAGCTATGTCAAGCAAAGTTCCTTATTAGCACTCTTCAAGAAAAATCTTGATAAGTGGATGGGAAATAGGAAATACATCCTGGGAATCACTTCAGTGGCTCTGCTTAACAGGGACACAGGAAAATAACATTCTTGGGTGGCGTGAGCCAGGGAACCTTGTTGGCTAGGCTTACTTAGGCCCTTGGGCTGATAGCCTAGTACCTACCTATGAACCTATAAATGTATTTGGTAACTGTAGCATAGATTGGATTATTTATTTAGTTACATGTACATGTTCTGCTTTTTATGTGGGACAAACCTCCTATCCCTTTAGAATGTGTAGCACAGAATATTAAAGTGACATTAGGAATAAATGGATATCCATTTCCTTGTACAAACATACTATCCAACATCCCACTGCACGTTTCGTGTTTGTAATTATTGATAAAATTGTGGGGGATAGGAATCATAAAGCAAGATGGCATAATATATTAAATAAAAAGGAGAAAAGTTGGATAATTCGACTTGGAGTGTTATTCTCACCTGGTCTAAATGAGCATTTGTAATTATCCAATCATTGTAGGAATGGAAGTGACAGGTTAGCATTTATTGAGTTGTCTTCATTTTGCATACACTGATAAAGGCTTTAATGCCAAAACCAGTCTGTGTATGAATATATAGGGTTTTGACCTGTTTGTTGCTCAATAAATGAATAAATTTGGATTATAACCTTGCTACTGGAGTGCCGGTCATTTCTGCTGTTTCTTTTTATCTCTGTGGGGGTTCCAGCAGTTGCATGTGTCTAGACAGATATATGCCAAAGGGATATTATATTTAATGGTTAGCCTAATGAGGGCTAAGTAAAGGGGAACAATGACATCATTAGCTAGACACAATCCCTTTGTCTATGACTTTCTTACAACAATGGACACGTTATAAACAATGTGAGACATTTTTATAATACAAAAATGGACTGTGATTCTGTCAAGCTATGGGTGGTGAATGAAAACTCTCGGAGTTAGTAAAAACACATTAAAGCATGGTGGGTTATTTGAAATATCCTGAGATATAAATGTTTTGTTTGGTAAAGCACTTATAAGTAGTAGTTATATTTTTATAATTGCATTAATTTCATAAAAGACGTGTAACCTACAAGTGAACAAATGGTGCCATCTTATACAAACCTTAAGTCCACTGATACTGGCCATTCAACACACATGGTTTTGCAGATTAATATAGTTTAAAATATTGTGAAACTACATGCATAATTTGCATAGCTTTTGTAATATCACAAAACAGCAGTATAATACCCCCTATTGTCATATATCATGGGAAAAATTATCTCATTGACATTTTGGATCTATTTTGCATACTTACAAAGATACAACAGTTTGACCATAGCACTACTCATTTTTGGCATATAAAATATAATTCTTTCTTATACCTGCAATATAAAATCAACACATGCACACAGGCCTTGGATGCTGTTACTGGGGCATAGCTCACTGTCTGCCAGAGATCTTTCCTACTTTATATTTTTGGTAATCCATAAGAAGTGTACTTTCAGTAGAAGATTTTGGAGAAAATCTCTCAGGAAACAAATGGCTTCCTGACTTAGGCAAGGGGATTAATTAGCTTCCTGCTTGTCATGATTGAGTGAGGCAGTGTGTGCCAGGCAGAAAAGAAATCTAAGACAGGATGCCAGTCTATCACAGGAAGCAGAAACATGCACAGCACTGCTTGTATGCTTATAAGGAATTTAGATTATTAATTCATATACAAAATTCTCATCTTTGGTTACACGGAAAACTTCAGAACACCATAAAAAAGTGTACAGACACAGAAAATATTCTACACAGACATCTCATTGTGCTGCTGTTTTATTTCTTGGATGCGCCTGAGTACTTACATCAACAGGCAATAGTGAAAGCAGTACCAGATTGTTCTCTTCCTGATCTAATATTAGTGGAGATAAGGCTGTAAAGTTAGCAAAATGTTTGTACACTTTTTTGCATATATTGGAGTTTATACATGTTTGTCCATTTTCTAAACTACTTGCTCTGGTGAAGGTTACAGTGGTAGCAAAAGTAGACCAGACCCCCTACCTCCACTAACAGTTTCTTGATGATTCTATGGGCTCTACAGGTTTTGCCAAGTAAGCTGAGAGGTGTAATCCCTCCAGCACATCTTATATCTGCCCTCTGGCCTCCTCCAGGTATGATAGGCCTAACACACCTGTACAGATAATACCCAGAAGTATGCTCACAAGGTGTTGGGATCACTTTAACAGACTCGGTCCATCCTGAGGAAGCAGTGACTGTATTCCAAGATTCTCAGAGACTGTAAAGCTTTTCACTCTGCCATGGAATGGAATCCCAGGTACTCTGCAAAGCAATATAATTTCTGATGCTTGTATCTGTAAGTTCATCCTTTTCATTACTGCCTAAAGCCCATGACCACAGAGAAGGCTGGGGACACAGACTGCATGGTAGACTGAGAACTTCATCGTGTAACTCAGTTTTCACTTTAGCACAACGTTCCACTACAATGCCCGCAGTACTTGAATTTCTGTACTTATCCTCATCAGTGTCCTAAATCTCTGCTACCTTCACACATGAACATGATCCAAAGATACTGAAACTTCTGCATTTAAGATAGCTGCTTGTGGCTACCTGCAGAAAGCAATCTACTGCATTCTATGAACTCTAATGTGTAGCTTCTGATTTTCATCCAATTTACTTCGCATTGTTCAAATGCATGTCGGACATTTCAGTAACTTACCCTATTTTCAGACAAATGGCTTGCTAACATGTCACATTTCAACAATTTTACTCATAAAATGTTACATGAAAACCTCATAAAAAATTTAAAAAATAGTTCCAAATAATGAGTGCAAAGCCCCAGAAGGGCACAAAAATATAACAAAAAAAACAAAGAGCTAGTGGGGCAGACAGCTAGGCAGAAACATTTTTTAAACATTAGTCATGTGTTCTTGGGAGATAATTATACCATATCATGTATGTCTGTAAAACTGCAAATAAAAAAGTGTATGATTTGCAAACAGACTGGAATGATTAAACAAACTGACAAACACTGAAGAAAGGAGCACTCCACACTAAATGTTATCTGATTATGAGATAAATTAAAAATGCTGCGGTGGTGCAGCGGTAACGTTGTCGCCTCACAGCAAGATGTTCCCCCATTCGATTCTCAGCTGGAGCGCCTTCTGTGTGGAGTCTGCATGTCCTCCCCACAGTCAAGTGGCATTCAAAAGACGTGTGAATGGGCGTGCCTTCGTGGGCGTCGGGTTGGCACCTCAGCACCGTAAAAATCTACTGCCAATCATTAGTGGACCGGAGTTCCGCTGTGGCGACCCCTAACCGAAAGAAGAAGATTATGAGATAAATTAATATTTTTTGATCAGTGAAAAATATATAAATTGTTGATGACATGGATGTAGAGTAAATAAATACCCGATATAGGGATGTAGGATATGCATTTTATTTTGTGTGTGTGTGTGTGTGTGTGTGTGTGTGTGTGTGTGTGTGTGTGTGTGTGTGTGTGTGTGTGTGTGTGTGTGTATGTTTTTAATCCTTTATGTAGGCTAGATCAAGTGGCAAGAAAAATATTTGTTTATTGATAGATATACAGTTTCCAATACAAGCTTCTGGTTTACCGGGGCTGTTTTGATGTTTTTGCTTGTGTTGGTTTTCTGTGTATCCTTTTTATTGGCTTTGAAACACACAAAAATATGCCAGAAATGTTAGTACAACATCGGCACAATTCATTAAGTAGCTCTGTATACTTAACTAAAAGAAGCTAACCATGTTCACTAACTGTAAGCTTTCACTCTCTATGCTGATCAGTTCATTGCACTAAGCATATCAGTCACAAAGTCATCACTGGAGCATATAATTTTAGCTATTCCATACTTCCTCAGAAATTTCCAGAGTTCATGACAAAAGTCTTTATGAAATGAATGTACTAATTTTGTTTCTGTACACGTTCATAACCATTTTCCTTAAACACCAAGGGATTTCTGAATCTCAGACAGAGATTAGTAATGTAAATGTGATTTTTTTCATACAATCAATTAGTGAAATAGCTAATGTGTATAGTAGAATTCTCTTACATCATTAAGTAATTGGCTACCGGTTATTAAGAATTCTGCAGAAAGAAATGGTCAAAGGAAATTATTGAGTAAACTATGCCATAAAACATATTAGTACCATAATATTTTCTTTCCATAGGGCTGCTTTTGCCATCAGGCTATATAGTCCTTAACTTTTTCAGATCATTAATTTCAGTTTTATTTTGTATTCCAGAAGTCATATCTGATTTCTACGCCCTCCACATCTAAGACCTACAAATTACATAGTGACATAGTTTAATATAACACATTACATTACTCTGAAGGAAATTAACTAAATATATGCCTCATATAAGGGCTCAACTGCCATTATATTATATTGTCCTTTGCATATAACACATTACATTACTCTGAAGGAAATTAACTAAATATATGCCTCATATAAGGGCTCAACTGCCCTTATATTATATTGTCCTTTGCTTTGCATTCATAAGTTCCTCATTCCAGCTGATACCAGCATGCTTCTTAAAAGTTAAAGGCTTGGAGAAAAGTACAACTGTATAAAATTGCATGTTGAGTGGTATTCTTGAAAACAATTGAATCTATCCTCCCATAGCAGCCCCAGATGTCTAACATTCAATTATAATATACACGTTTTCAATGGATCATTTGTTTTTGTGTTAGGTACTACCCAAGCTGCCTGTTCCACCTCTGCAGCAAACACTGGACCTGTACCTAAGATGCATGAAACACCTTGTAACAGAGGAGCAGTTCAGAAGAACCCGGATTGCTGTGGAAAAGTTCAGAGCCACAGGAGGGGTAGGGGAATTCCTTCATCAAAAACTTCTGGAGAGACGAGAAAAAACAAGCAATTGGGTGAGTTTTGAGTGCACTGTAATCAAATTTAGGCTATCTGATCCATTCTAGACAATACTACCTCATTATTTAATCAGCCTGTAGATCACTGTTAGAATCCACCTATTGTTGAGAATTATAATAAAAACAAAATCTCATTTCATTGATGCTTACCATATAATATGCAAATATTGTTGCATGGAAAGTAAGAGAAAAACATTTGACTGGCAAATAAACATTTAGCAGATACGCGCTTTACTGTCTCTTTGTAATTTTGTCAAAACTTCCTACAAAAACAGTGCCTTATTCACTGCCAGAAGAGCACATCTGCCAATGAATATTTTATGCTGGTATCAACAGAAGATACTAAGGTACATAGCATAGCTTTTTGGGTCTACTTTATTTTTGCGAAAGACGATTCCGTTGAATACGAATCGCGCGACACATAAAAAGTGAAACGTAAATATGTCGAACCAACAAAACCGTGAAATTGAAAACGTCGAACCATCATAGTTGGCCCATCTGTGGTATAGCTTCATAAGGTAAGTGTGCTATAGTTACGGAACTTAGGGTTAGGGTGCGAGTTAAGGTAAGTGCATAGGTAGGTAATGTATGTAAGGTTTAGTGTAGGGTTTTGTTAAGTTTATGTGTGTGGAATTTCAGTTTGTTTGGGTATAGCTTTGTAGGGTAAGTGTGCAGTAGTTACGGACCTTAGGGTTAGGGAGGGGTTAAGGATAGTGCATAGATAGTTGTGTATGTGGGGTTTAGTGTAGGGTTAGAAGTAGGGTTTTGGTGTTTTACATAGGGTTAGAAGTAGGGTTTTTGTTAGTGTATGTATGTGTATTTTGTTATTGTGTTTGGGTACGTAGTGTGTCGTGGGCAGTGGGCTTGGCCATCTATGACAGTTCGACGTTTTAAATTTTGTGGTTTCATTGGTTTGATGTATTCGCGTTTCGCTGTTTATGTGTCGCACAATTCGTATTCGATGGAATCGTCTTTCGAGAGAATAAAGTAGACCCTAGCTTTTGGTGATTATTTAACTGAAAAAAAAACACACGTACATTTATAGTCAATGGAGGAGATGGAAAGGATGGGGTGAGGAGGAGTGACATTTTGTTGGCTTGTCCTCTCCATGAAGCAGGTTTCTGTATATAATTGGACACTCCCCTGGTGACAGGGGTGTGTATAACAATTGCAAGACAAATTGCCATTAAAAGTTTGGAATTAGAGGGTAGTACTGGAGCTGACAGATATTACACAAGGTGAAGTGTTTGGCATCAGAAGCTCCACCCAGTTATGGCATCTCAAAAAATTCCCCCACATCATATCCAAGACAGCATACATATGGCACTGCTAGAAGCTTTGTTCCATTCTCCTTTCCAGCCTGCCTAGGGCATGATGATCCCAGCTCTGGGGTCAGGTGTCAGTACCAGGGACCCTGAAGTTATGAGTAGTAGGAAAAGAAAGCAGCAGATGGTCAGTTAATAGGGTTATTATTTGGGGACAAAAACTTGAAAAAAAATAAAAAAAGTATGTGTATATATATATATATATATATATATTTATATATATATATATATATATATATATATATAAAAACTACAACTCTTTAAATGAAGTATATCAGGGCTGAAAATCTGCTATACACTTTGTATCATACAGAGCTGACAACATATTATGTTAGTAATGGTGCTGCACAGCAATGTGGGTGGCCGCGATGGTGCAGTGGTTAACGTTGCTGCCTTACAGCAAGAGGTTCTCCGGTCTGATCTTTGGCTGGGGTGCCTTCTGTGCAGAGTCTGCATGTCCTCCCTGTGGTCATGTGGGTTTCCTCTGGGTGCTCCGGTTTACTCCCACATCCCAAAGACATGCTGTAGGTGGATTGGACACTCTAAATTGGCCCTAGGCATGAGTGCTTGCACGTGTGTGCCTTTTGTGGAAGGTTGGGCACCGGGCTGGCAACTCGACACCATAAAAACTCCACTGCCAATCATGAGCAGACAAGGCGATCCTCTGTGATGACACCTAACTGGGAAAAGCCAAAAGAAGAAGAAGTGGTGCTGTGCAGCAACGCAAACAGGACAAGGTCAGTTACTATGAACTTTCATTATTGTACTTAAATCTCACCTGGTTTGTGTAATATTTCATGGAGGCAATTTTTCTAAGTTAAATGTTACCTGCTTACTTAACCTGTACATCCTCTTAAGTTCTGAAACATAACAATCTACTCTCACCATCATTACTTTTAAACATCTTATTACTTAGGCTCAAACATTTAATTATCTAATCTAATTTTCGAGTCAAAAGTCTAACTACTGCTCTCTCACCCTAATGTGTCACAAACTTTGTATCTTAATGTTTGCCATTTTTTTGGCTTAATAAAAAGCAATTGCCTTTTTTACCCTATTTAATCTCAAAGAGTACATACTGATGTGATAGAGGCATTGCACCATGACTGCTTTATCAGTGTATTTGAGTATGCATGCATGCTTTACTGTGATATCTAACGAGGACCCACTGTGGCTAGTTAAGTGAAACTATGTCTGTGAAAAATGGAAATATAGCAAAATTCTGTAGGCTTAACTGTGATAAAGCAATGCAGATAAGAAGTTCAGTGATACTGTGGTGCAAGTGAATGACAAATTGATTTACAAGCATGACCAGAGTCATGCGTGTGACTTTGCAAGAAAACATGCACTTGATCACCTGTATATCTAAAATTATGCAGAAAAAGGTTAAGATAAACAAACAGTGAAACAGCTAAAACACACACAAAACTTAAAGAACAGCTGCAGGAAGAAGGGAGGTGCTCCCTATATTCATTTTTATCTTTCAGCAATAATGTTTCGTAGAATCAGGCCACCACTAGTAATGATAATGTTGGTAAACCATAATTAAAAGATAAAAAATATAGTTTGTTCACTGAAGACGACATCCTAAGTCATCATCAGGGTGAACAAACAGAGTGAATATTACATGTATCCATGGACATGCCTTCAAGATACTAAAACTAAGGACATAACATCTAGGATTAAAAATTGCAATAAAAAATACAAATAATGTCATATGTACTATTAAAATGTTACACATTGTACTCCACTTCAAATACAGCAACAATAGATGGCAGTGTGGCAGATTTTTAATCCAAAACAAATAGAAAACCTATTTCAACTGAGTTGTTGTTGTTATCACATATGTCCCATAAAGATTTAGGGAAAAAAATTACTACCTTTAACAATTGATTTGGAATGCAGTATTTCCATCATGATTTTCCACATTCATGCATACCTCATAACTGTACAGATTTTTGCAGAATGCCCAGATTTTTGCCTTATATTTTTGGTCTGGTTCTCACTAAGTTATAGTTTTCTAGGAGATCATTGCTAAATCATTGAGGGTTGAAGTCAGAAAATAATGGCAGACATTCAAGTTTCAGACTTCATACACTTCAGAAACCTCATGCTAATGCAAAATCTGTTATTCTATCAACTTTCTAAGTTTGTAAGAACAATATTTAAAACACATCCCTATTTTTGGTCCTTTCCCACTATTGTTTATGGATTTGTCAAGATTTCTTGCTGTAAGAGGGTGAGACGTATGTCCACATCTCATATGACTGGGGATGTGCAACTCCCTATGATTTTTCTAAGAGGATAGTCTTACCCAAAACAGAAATCTCCATAGTCATTCCATGGCTTTTAGCCTCCACAATAAATCTAATTACACGTAATTCGTGAAACTAATGCAAATGATGAGGATGAAACTGTTAAACACTGGAAGTCCAAGTGATAAAAAGTGCCCAAATTAAAAGCACCATTATTCCTGCAGGACAGTGTAGTGAGAGACAATAAGAACAGTTTACCTCAAATAAATAGAAGCAATGCTTATTATTTATTAGGATCTTAATAGAAAACACAGCTAAAGTCATGCATACTTGTATTTTTTGGAATCCAGTAAAAGTGGAGTTAGAACTCTTTCTGGTTTCTGTCATCTGCTACCGGTTGTTTGTATTACATATTTTCATACTGCTTGTTTCTACACACGTATTTATATATATATATATATATATATATATATATATATATATATATATATATATATATATATACATACTTTACTGTTTTTATGGCTGAAACTTTTATTCACGTTGTTTTACGCATGTAAGTACTGGATGGTTCTAATGAAGAAGACTGCAAAAACACAGCAGAATCAGTTTTGGCATAATGTAACAATGTTTTACTAGACACTTGTTTTAAAAATCAGATGGATTTCCAGTCAACGTGACTGGATCAAAAAGGCAAAATAAACTAAAACCCCAAAAAATAACCAGAGGTTATTGATTACAGCAGTACAGCCCACCGCAGAGCAACACCCACCTATTAGTCAATAATTATCTGTCTCTTTGAATAGACCAATGAGAATGGGACACACCATGTTCTCCACCCACACCCTTTGCTTAGATTTTGTATATGCATAATTACAAGGCAGTGGGCCTGATTCAAGAAACCTCCGTGTAAGACTTAATATGTCTTACTCGGAGGCTGCAGTTGAACGGTATGATGTCAGCGTGCCATGAATATTCATGAGGGCACGCTGACTCATTCGTAACTCTTACACGGACTGAGTAGGCAAGCAGGGGGCGTGTCCGACTGCCGAGCAGTCTAAAAGTCCATGCCCCTGCAAGGTTTGAAAAAGCATAATGTCAACAGACAAGAGTGAGTCCGCTCAAATGTACTTGCACCCAACACCACACTCCCTGACACTGTAAACCCCCATCAGAGTTATAAAACGGAAAATATTATTATTTTTTTTAAATCCACGATATAGCTGCCCATATTTGCACTTGTTTGTGTGGGTGTGCCCATTGCTTAACCACAGTTAGCAATTGTGACATTGAAGAGCATATAAGAACTACTTATGCAAATTAATCCAAATCGCAATAGCGTAATGGTAGAGCGTATGCACAAAGAGAAGGTATTCATGGTTCAAGTCCCACCACTCCCCTTCTTATTTATGTTTAAATCAGTATTTGAAATAAAACCAGACATATGATTAAAATTTTATTAAAAGCAGTGACATGGCCAATGTATCAGTGAACAAAATATATATTTTTAAAGGACCCAGATATAGAATAGCCTGCTGTTAAGCAACACTTTGCCCAGCTAAACACAGGTGCCCATAGTTTAATAGCACTTTACCCAGCTAAACAGAGTTGCCCAAAGTTTAATAGCACTTTACCCAGCTAAACAGAGTTGCCCAAAGTTTAAAAGCACTTTACCCAGTGCAATGTGTTTGTGCACACGTGCGCGCCGCGCCAACCAGGGCACCGTAGGGCACCGGGGAGCAATGTAGAGCTAGGTTGCTTAAACACAGCCATACCCCCTAGCCTGTCTAGACAGTATTAAAATAAAAGAGTGACAAGGTTCGAACCCAGGACCCTGTGCATCATAATCAAAGCACAGAACCACTAAGCCATGACAGCTTAGGAGAAACAGCCACTATTAGCATACATATACTTAGAAATGGTAGATTAACCATTACTAAGCAGGTCTGCAGTCAGCTTAGAATTCTCAAAACTGGCCAATCACAACAAAGTGCAGGAAATGCTGCATATTTAAGCCCCATCGGCGGGAATACTCGCCATAACTGACTGTGGTACCCATTTGCAGTCAGGATGGCAGGTGTCGGAGAGGGCAATCGCTTTAGAGCGCAAATGTGGGGCATTGAGGAGTCCAAATATATGGTTTGGCTCCTAGTCCACCAACATGAAGGCCGACTCATGCAGGGCCAGGTTCAATGGGGAGCATACAAGGCAGAGGCATGGAACCAGTTGGCACATGATCTTACCAGTGCCACAGGCATTCCTAGGACTGGTGAGCAGGTCCATCACCACCATGCGGACCTGAAGCGACGAAAGGAGGACCAACTGAACCGATGGATCCAGGAGGCCCGTCAGATGCCCAGTGCCCCACTACTGAGTAAGTATCCATGTAATTAAGTATGTAAGACATGCTATCCTAGCCTATAGTATGGATAGGTATGTTCCAATATCCCTTCATTTATATTACAGCTGCAGGTGTTCGTTCCGCGAATCAGCAGGCCTATGCTGATAGGCTGGTAAGGCTGTGCCACCAGGCAGGTTAGTAATTATTCAGCTGGTATTATTATAGAATATAAGTGAGACAGCCTGTAAATGAGTTCAGTGTTGTAACCCAATAATAAAGGTCAAATAAGCCTAGAATAAAGCTGCTGCTAATATTCTAAGATCAGATAAGTGATGCAGCCTGAAAAAAGAGTATTGTAATCCATTAATAAAGAGTAAACAAGTCTCAAATAGAGTTTTCACCTGTATTGTAATATCAGATTACTGCTTCAACCTGAAAATGAGTGTTCTAATCCATCAATAAAGGACAAACAAGTCATGAATACATCCTTGTATATACTGACATATGAAATAAGTGAGTCAGCTGGAAAGGATTGTTGTAACCCAGTAATAAATGTTAATAAAGCCTGGAATTAAGTGCCATCCTGAGATGTAAATATAAAATAAGTGAGAGAGTGTGAGAAAGAGTTTGAAGCTACCAATAAAGGTGTAAGAAGTCTGGAATAAAGGTATACTGCATGCACTACATAATGAAATTAATGAGACAGCCACAACCAAAGAGTGAAATGTTTTTAATAAAGTACAATACCTGGACTGTGTCCATCCCACATTTTGGATATGTTGTTGTACCCTTGCCTTATGGAGATAGTATAGTTGTATGAAATGCTGAACATCCACAGTTGTCTAGGCCCATATAAACTGTCTGATGGGAATGCCAGTATCTCAGAAGAATATTTATAGTCCTCAACTGTTTCATGTATAGTATGTACATGTTAATCCGGTACATGAGCAGCTTGTGCTTGTGATCCCACAAATGTCAGTGTGTTGCTAGAACTGTACGTAACTGTTCAAATGTAGCAGGATACTTTACCTGAACACAGCCAGATATGAATATATATGAATACAAATGGAATGTATATTAATGTAGCAGTAACATCTCCATCACTAACATTTCTAAGGTTACATACAGGGAACTGTACTAATATATGTAGGGGATATATATCTGCATCTAGTAGGAATGTACAGTATACGTATAGGTATTTTAAGTTGTTAATGTAATATTATACCCCCCCTATGTTATGTTCACAAATTATGCCATTCCACACCAAACTGAGTATGTGTATTCACAATTAATTCCTATGGACATTTGTCCTGTTGGTTTATACATATCTGCATGTACGCTGATGCATGTGCCCTGTTCACATATCCAAACCTGATGGCCTGTTGCCACCAATCAACCCTGCATGCTGTTGGAATGTCCACTGTTGTTCTAAATATGCATGTGTTATGCTTGCTGTTCAACGTTTGGAATTCATGTGTGTTTGGTTAATGGGAATACTAATGCATGCTGTTACAACTAATTTGGAATGGTGTTGTTTGTTACTAACCCAAAATGCCATTAAATACTGCTAAACATAGGACAACTGGGAAGGCGGGTCCCAGCGGACCCACCTCTCCCACCTCATCTGGCAATTACACCTGGCACCAGTTCCCAGCCCGGGACCTCCTCCTCCGGTGGCCCTGTGCTACCTTCGGGTGGAAGCACTGCAGGGGATGGGGCTCACCCCCCCTCTGCAAGCGTGGCCGGAGGAGAGCCTCCACTCATCCTCCAAAGGGTCCACGCTGTGGTGCATAGTGAGATCAGGTGTTCTGTGACTGATCCCCTACGCCAGCTTGAGGAGAGAGTGGCACAGCTCACGGGTGTGCCTGCCCCTCCTATCCAGCCCCCAGCACAGCCTCGGCGTGTGCTGTGAAGGTGCAGTGGTAACTGCCCATGGGTGGGGATCTCAGTTCCACTGTTGCCATCTGTGGGCTTATGAGCTTGCGATATCCAAACATCCGTCCTCGTCAATTATGTTTACCCACCACATGTGTCATATTCCACCCCTGTATGCGTCTTGTTTGTCTTGTCTGTTAACCTCCCCAACCCACCTCCCCCAATATTCCTACTTCCTTTACCTCACATTCCACTCTTACCTGAAAAAAAAAAAAGGGCAATCTGTACCCGCAAAAAAATTATGCCCCATACATAGCTGCCCATTTCGCACACATGTCTGCTGGACATGTAAACTGATAATTACAATTGGCTGTACAACATACTATGTTGTCCTCACCCCTCTCTCAGGGGTGGAAGGTTTCAAATCTCACTCTAAATTTCAAACATATGCACAGCTGTTGCTGGTAAAGAATTGGGCAGCTATGGGCCTTCCCTACATCCTTCCTGCACATCCCGAGCTTGTTTTCCTACTGTCCTACCCTCTTTGTGTCCCCTTTTTCACCACATTCCTATTTCCCCATTTTCTTTTCTTTAAAAGAAATTAGCACGGGTGTTAGCGGGAGTAAGCACTTTTAAGCAGTAGTCAGTGGGTGTGCGCTTGTGTGCGCTTAGCTAAGCGTAGATAAGTGTAGCTAAGCATCGTTTAAACTCACGCAAACCTGCTTACAACTGCTTAAAAGTGCCTTAGTCTCTCTGTATGACAAGGCCTGTAGTCTGCTCATCAGCAAAATAAAATACCCCTATCAGTCTCGAACCCCGGACCTTGGACACACTAGACTGCATGAATTACCACTGAGCCACAGCAGATATACAATAACTTGGTGCTGTAATAAATATATCATGCATTACTATGAGGGAATGTAAAGGGAAAATAGAAATGCCATAACACAAATCTTGTACTGTGGGTCTTTACCAGCAGGTTATGTTGAATGGTATGATATGACCATTTTGATTTGATATAAGTATTTAAGCAGTGCTTTACCTAGCTAAATACAGTTGCCCAGAGTTTAGCAGCACTTTACCCAGCTAAATAAAGTTGCCCAGAGTTTAGCAGCACTTTACATGAGTGCGTGAGTGTGCGCTTGTGTGCGCTTAGCTAAGCGTCGCTAAGCGCCATGCAAACCCGCTTACAACTGCTTAAAATTGCCTTAGTCACTCTGTATGACAAGGCCCTTGTACTGCTCAGCAGCAAAAAAAATATCCTTGTCAGTCCCAAACCCCACACTTTGGACTCACCAGTCTGCATGACATACCATTAAGCCACAGCAGATATACAATAACTTGGTGTTGCAAGAAATATAACATGCATTAAAAGAAGTGAATGTAAAGGGGAAATACGAAAGCCAGAGCATTACATTGCAAGAAAGAAATGTAACATGCATTAAAAGGAGTGAATGTAAAGGGAAAATAGGAAAGCCAGAGCAATACATTTCAAGACAGACAGAAATATAACATGCATTAAAAGGAGTGAATGTAAAGGGAAAATACAAAAGCCAGAGCAATACATTTCAAGACAGAAATATAACAGGCATTACAAGGAGTGAATGTAAAGGGGAAATAGGAAAGCCAGAGCATTACATTGCAAGAAAGAAATGTAACATGCATTAAAAGGAGTGAATGTAAATGGGGAAATAGGAAAGCCAGAGCATTACATTGCAAGAAAGAAATATAACATGCATTAAAAGGAGTGAATGTAAGGGGGAAATATGAAAGCCAGAGCATTACATTGCAAGAAAGAAATGTAACATGCATTAAAAGGACTGAATGTAAAGGGAAAATAGGAAAGCCAGAGCAATACATTTCAAGACAGACAGAAATATAACATGCATTAAAAGGAGTGAATGTAAATGGAAAATACGAAAGCCAGAGCAATACATTTCAAGACATAAATATAACAGGCATTACAAGGAGTGAATGTAAAGGGAATATAGGAAAGCCAGAGCAATACATTGGAATAACCACTGTTGTATGCTAGTTAATTTCCTAATTCCAAAAGAAAGTACATACTCCCATGTATCCAGTGCTAGCATTAGGAGGTGTGAGTAAACTGACACACTGAGAAGAGTGTACTGGAAGAAGCAACAGTCAGGTTTCAGTACAACATGCATTTCACCGGCTACAGCTTAGCTGCAGATATGAGACATATACCAACCTTCTGACTCACACAACAGTGTCCACAGCAAACAAGCATGGTCCCCACCTTGCAAAACCGAAGGGCCTACGCCTACCTAACCTATCATTTTATAGCAGTGTCCTGAAATCACAGTGAGAACTGCAATTAGCACACAGCAGGCTGCATGCAATTACTAAATGGTGGGCACCAATTGGTGCAGAAGCCATCACATGCACATGTGCAGATACCTACAAAAGCAGCCTGTACTTGCTGTCCACACATGCAATAATATCATTGCAGCATATGGAGAGAGAACGAGCAAGTGAGAGAGAGGGAGACAGACAGACAGACAAACAAACAAACACAAACAAATGAACAAACAGATGTGTTTGGAGACACCAAAAAAAATATTTAAAAAGAAAAATAAACGTCAACAGGTACAACAGACAGAGGTAAGAAATACAAAGGTAAGGTATGTAACAGATATGTATTTGGTGGGATGCGAATGATGTGTCTGAAGGGTACTGTACATATAGTGAACCCTCCATATGTGTGTGCAGTCCATATCTATATGTAAATGCAGATGTGCATAGGGCAAGGGACATACTGCAACTGTTAGTGAAGGCTAGACATATATATGTAGTTGAAGGTTGCTATGTGCACATATCTATGTAGGTTGTAGTGTGTGGCACTGAAAACAGCAAGCAGTGCAGGTATATGTCATGTGGTGGTTAAATGCTGTGGGACTGAGACAGTGAGGCCTGCTACAGCTATACGGCCTGAGGACAGCAAAATGCATTCCGCACAACACTGTGCAATATTGTTACAAAATTGTATGTCTCACAACTGTTTAATGATTGATATTCCCAACATGAAAGGTGGCCAGTATATGTGCATGTATATGTACAGCAATGGATGTTTACAAGTATGTATATATATATATATATATATATATATATATATATATATATACCTGTATATATGTATATATATATACATATATACATATATATAGAGAGTGAGATATATATGTATATATATATATATATATATATATATAGATATAGATATAGATATATATAGATATATACAGATATATAGATATGTACATATATAGATATGTAGATATATACATATACAGATATATAGATATATGTAGATATATAGATATATACATATATAAATATATATAGAGATATATAGATATATACAGATATATATGGATATATCCGGATATATATAGGTATGTATATATATATTTATATATTTATATATATATATATATATATATATATATATATATATATATAGAGAGAGAGAGAGAGAGATGTATATATAGATATATATATAAATATATATATATATATATATATATATATATATATATATATATATATATATATATATATATATATATATATATATATATGTATATATGTGTGTGTGTGTATATATATATATATATATATATAGAGAGAGAGAGTGAGAGAGGGAGACACTGGGTCAGACGCACTGCAACAGGTGCCTGGTGACCAACGCATTGACTGAACACCAGTGTTGATACTCTGCAGTACCATACCCCATTCCAAAACACTTTACACACTAACTACCAGATAGGTGGTTGCCTGCCCAACACTGAAAGTGTCAGAAGGGAACATGGGACAAGGTGTACAGTAGCCTCCCCTCTGATAATCACAGTTCCCCACTAGTCTTGTAATCCCTCTATGTGGTATGTGTCATCACAAAAGGTGTGCCATCTAGGGAAATATAGGTTAGTGTACCCCCTACTCCTCACAATGCCCCATGTGGTATGTACCTCACATGACAACCACAGCAAGTGGAAAGGCCACAAACATACCTAACAAAGAGTGACACTGCCCCAAACACATGCCCTATGCAGACTGACTCACAAAACCACAGCTAGAGTGCATTGCATACGTCATACACAGAGGTCACCACTGCCGGACATACAGAGGTATGTCATACCCATAGCAGTCGGCCAACCACCATGACAACACCTCACAATCCCTCCAGGCTACATGACCAAGGTCCCTAATCCTTGTCAACGCACTAAACAGCACATGCTGGAGGTACAGGTTCCTATACACAAATATGCCATACTCTGGACTAAACTACCCAGCATTAATAAACATGGTTCCTCATTAGTAGATGTCATACATACCCCTGATGAATGTTATGGAGATAGGTAATATGCCCTGGGAGTCACCTCTGTGTATCCGTTTGACAGGAGCAAGTGTAATCACATTACATGTGTGTCAAATGGCAGAGTAGCATATGGCTAGGCTGCTGTAGGCCCCGGGCCAATAGTGTAGTAGCTACCTATGACACAATGCGCACACACATGTACTCAGTGCAATACCAGCTATATGAGGTGGAATGAGTGTGATAATGACTGTGTGCAAGGTCTGTAAAGGTGTGATAGCTTAGCGTGAGTTTGTGTCTGTCATGGTAGTTTGTGTCCTAGGTGTGAGGGCAGAGAAAGATGTGTCAGTTATTGGGATGCAGACATAGTAGGATGGCATATGTTGTGACGTAGTACCTTGTGTACGACTGTGGTGTCCCATTGTAGGCTGTAGCAATACATGTATGCTCAGTAAGTGGTACTGCTGGTGAATCCAGTTCACATATGAACTGTTGCACTACCTGAAGCTGTAGGCCTAAACACCACAGTATGGTGTATGTTCACATTCCCTGGTATCACTGTCTTGTGTGTTTCCTGTAGCCTGCACAGATCACATTCCTCAGGCATAGGTATCTGTAAGTAGGGGCACACAGTACTATAAGGTACACAGGTAATGCTCATCTGTGTTGGCATACATTTGTGTGTTGTATGTATGTCTAATGTGTGTGTAGTGATGCCTGTACCATGGGCGCAATCACATGTGTGTTACAGGATATGTGTGTGTACCTAGCAACATGTATACTCTGTTACAGCAGTATGCCAGCTATATTAACAACCGTGCACATATGTTAGGTAGGGGTATGGCATCAAAGACTAGGGTGGTTTACTGTTAATACTGTAACTGTACATTACATTCATTGCATTGGATGACAATATTCGTCATGCATTAGCGTGATATATACCCCCAGTGTGAGGTTGTGCATTGTATCCAATACAGTGTGTCGAGTACTGGTTTATACTGGTTTGTTGTATGGAGTGCGGCAGCCACTGTCAGGCAGTTGTGGGTTGAGCACTGATATGTGGTATTGAATGTGTGTATCCTCTGATAGACAGACAGATGCTATATCTGGCAGTTAAGCGATATCTGTACTTCATAATGTTAAGTGTGCCACACGACTTGCTCACACATATTGTTTAATTGTCTTCCAGAGTTATGGCTCATTGCCGCAATCCTGTGTATACAGCTGCAGAAGAGGAGGTCATACAGGCCAGCCTGTATCAGAACTATGCACAGCTTTTTTCCAGGGCCAGCCAGCACCAGCATGAGTGCACTGCACTGTGGCAAGATCTTGTTAGCCGGGTAAATGACATAGGCATGCATAACCAGACATATGAGCAGGTACGCCATCACTGCAGTGATTTAATCAGACATGTCCGGCAGCATGCATCTGATATCCATAGGCAACAGCTTGCCACAGTTGGTGGGGCACCCATACATCCCCCCCTCACCAGAGTGGAGGAGCTGCTCCTAAGCATGGTGGCTCCTGGCCTACAGCAGCAGCAACATCATGCATGTGTCATCATGGAGGCCGGAGCTACCCAGCAGGACAACATGGAGCATGCAGGTAATATGCCCTAGATGTAGACTACTGTTACCTGTATTGTTAGAATATGCTTATGTGAGATGTGTACTGTGTGTTTAGCAGTTGTGCTGCCTCTCGTGTGCAATACTGATATTTGGAATAGTATCTCCACACCTGTGACTGTTGACTGTTGTTCCACTGTAGATAAGCGCACTCACTCACAGTAGCAATGCCACAGTTGTGGCCACTGATAAATTGTGTCATATTCTTGTAGGTCCCTCTGGTGTGACAGCAGAGCAGACAGTACATGGTGGTGAGTGTGTTAACACTTTAATATTGGTAATTAAATGTGCATGTCATAGGTGAGGTGTAGGCCATGTACACGTAACACACCTACGCATAATGCATGCTGTCCATGTTTGCTGTGAGACATTAATCATCTCATTAAAGTCAGTAGCTGCCTCAAGCACATACACTGCACAGTGCAGCAGACACAAGTGTGACAACACTGTACTGCACCTTAAATATGCAAAGTTGCTACAGCTGTACACAACAGACCACGTTTATCATATGCAGTACACGAAAACATGCATTTCCCATCACACCCGCTGTAAGGTCACACGTCAGTATCCCACATGTCTTGCACACACACATGCTGTACCTCAGGGGTAGAGTCCTATCATGGGTGTGTGCAACACTCTGCAACACATAACACAGTCAAGTTAGGCAATGCTCCCTATTGGTCACTTCACACACCCATGTACAAGGTGTCTGTGTAATTGTGAACATAGCCACGGCACTGCAGTTCAGGTACAGCATGCTAGGCGGTGGTCTAGCACACATTAGTAGCTGTGAGTGACCACAGGATGCATGTTGATGATGGCACAGGGTACTACATCCCATCCAGTTACAGTGACCACAGTACTACTCATAGCAGTCATTGCTTTGCACCTGAATGTTGTGCGTGTGCAAACATATGCACCTATACACAATCTGCATAGCATGATGTGTGTGTGCTTACATATGCCAGTATACACAATATGCACAGCAGTCGCCATCCAAACAAAGTGTCACATATATGTCCTGGAATGCTAGTGGGTGTATAGGTCACTTGACACACATTGGGTATGTGTGGTGTTTAATGTTGTAGTCGTGTAGCATGATATGCCATGTGTGGCACCGGCATATCTGCAATATGTCCCACACTCACCATAACCACTGTAAACTGGCCATTTAGAGCATTGAGATACCTTCATGTCAACATGCAGCAATTGTCCCGTGTGTGTGCATAGCATGCATGTGTTACACCTGTGCCCACTATTATCTGCTTTGGACACAGACACTGTACTCAGACATTGATATCTATGTGTCACACAGATAACACATGCAGCGATGGCATGTATACATGTGAGTGATGGTGCACAGGGCATTTCAGAGCTGATAATACCTGCACAGCAATGTTGTGTCCATGTACAAATTGTGTTCCAGGGTGTAGCCAATCACTGAACAATGACACAGTTGCAACAAAGCCATGTATACTGCCATTACATTGGGGCATCTACACTTGCACTGTATGGTCTTGTGCAACACATATTCTGCATGCTGACACGTGTGTGGTGACTGTTTACCTTGTGATACTGACACCCACCTTCACCCACTATAGAGTATGTGTTGGATTGCTGGTGTGTGTGTGTATGTGCTGTAGTGAGGAGTGTATTACTGTTCATGTGTGCATGTGTGCATGGGTGCATGTGTGCATGTGTGCATGTGCGCATGTGCGCATGTGTGCATGTGTGCATGTGTGCATGTGTGCAAGTGTTCATGTGTAGACCGTAAAGTGTGTTTCCTGTCTTCTTCTCACAGGTGCTGAGTTAGGGCTGGCCGAATGCAGCAGGGAACCTGAAGCCACTGCCACGAATAGTGCTGATGATGACACATGTATTTTGACACAGGGAGGTTTGACAGGGTCTGTCGTTGGTCCACCAATCGACAGTGCACAGTGTTCAACCCCATCTATGCGCACACTCATACTGCCAATACATCCCTCACCACCAATGGCCATAGGCGAGGGACAGCATACAGTTGGCACTGACCAGGAGAGTGTGGTACCCATGGCACTTGCATCCCTTCACAGCAGCCATAGCCGTATTCCCGGAATGGTACCATATAGGCGGAGGTCCAGGGGTTCTCAGGGGAGCACCACTGGTTGTATTGCCCCTGGCAGGCATGCCCTCACTGGTCTTATGACGTCCAGTATGTTCCGGGCTGTAATGCAGGCTCAGGCACGTATGGAATGGTACACTAGGCAGGGACTTAGGGCGCAGAGGGCACATTACACCGCTATCAATGACAGCATCTGTGACCTTGCCGGTGCCATCTGGACGTACCCCAAGGTCCTTGATAGACGTTGGGTGGAGACATTAGATGCCCTCCACAATATGTCATCCATGAGCCAGGACCGTGAGGGATGGTTGCGATGTCGACATGGATGCATGTGGTCGCGGACGGCCCCCGGTTCACAGCCGCTCCTGTAGTGGCAGTACCAGCCCCAGCAATGCTGGGGCTGGCCTGTCCATTGACCTTTCCAGTAGACCACGTGCACGTGGCTCTGGCCATTCCCAGCAGGGACATGGGACCAGTCGTCCCACCTCTGCCTCTAAGGACAGTACCCAGTCAGGGTTGGTACCCGATACTGTCCATAGCAGCCCTGCCAGGCACAGGTACTGTGTCCGTGGCCGGAGACAGTAATCTGTACGGCCACGCAGGTACAGTCTGTGGCTGTCCCACAAACTACTGTATATGGCAGTCACATGGTGGAGCTGTGTGCATGCAGACACACACACATTAACCAAACAACTAGGGCTCACACATACACACACACATTACATCAACATTGGCCCATGCTGTACTGTTGTCCCTCACACACACACACACACACACACACATACACACACACACACACACACAAAGACATGTCGATTGGATGGGTCAGTGTCAGGCTCTGGCAAACAACAATACACCCTGTGCATATGATGATACCTGTGTCACCTCCTGTCATCTGTAACACTGATGGAGGAACAGGCTAACATGGAGCTTATGCACAGGGTGACACTATAGCAGTGTAGCAATATTAGCAAGTTGTCAACAGGAAAGTGTAATGACATCCTAGTAGATATATCTCAGCAGACATTATTCATCAAAGCTCTGATTGTCAATGTAGCATTGTTTACACCACTGTTAGGTCTGACTATGTATTGTCCACCCATGTGCCACTTGGCTGACGTGTAATGTGTTGCCAGCATGTGTTAGTGAGTGGACAGTATGTGTGTGATGTGTGCAGTACAGATTAGCAAGTGTACATCTGTGAGCATGATGGGTGCACACTGTCTGTATGTATGTGCATAGTGGACACATGGGACATGTGGCATACCCTGTTGTACACATAGTGAACATGTCACAGTATCTTTCAATGGCCAGTATGCATTCTACTACAGTTATGTACTAACATGGGTAGACATGTGTGTATGACATGGGTAGACACCATGCTGTGGGTGATACTGTTAATATCTGTGAATGAATTGTGGTCTGGTAGTATACATAACCTCAACAGCATGACTATAAGCAATCATTGGATGTTGTCCTGACAAATGACACACAGTCGTAGGGAACTCAGTAACAGTTGTATCCTTCCGGTGCTACACTATAACACTAACTAGTGGTAATTACCGCCACCCATTCCTGTGTCCACACCTGTTTGGCATATAGCCCCCTTAGGTACATGCAAACACACTAGGGGTGTGTCCATCCACATCTGGTAATGCATGCAGTGACCTACAATCCATTCCCTGGATGGGACACATATCCTACACAAGGGTATCATAAAGACAGATGCCTGTCATGTGATACATGCTGTATAACAGTAAGCCGACTATGGCATAGTCATCCACATGTACTATACTTACTATCCCGTCAGTACCACAAAGGTGGTAGCCCTCAACATGTATGTTGGGTACCAATGTGTACATGAAACAAATGGAAACTCTCCATCATTGCTATAACGAATATGCTTGCTGGCACTTACTCGAATAAGGCACAGGAGTTATATTGTCCACAACGATGTTTATTCACCAACGAAGAAGCACAACAGCATTCACTAAACACACTATAGTAACAGTTAAGCGCTTTCATCCGCTAAATGCAGACTTCATCAGAACTACTGATAACACACAAAACAGTCCTTTTAAAATCTTTTTGGCGCCAATGAAATTACAAACTTTTAAAGTGACAGTGCTCACATTTACTAAAATGTACTAAACCATATTAGATACATCAGCATGTTCGTACTTTCAACCTTTTATGTACATTAAACTTTAATAAATTACTGAATTATCAATATTAATAAAATATTATTAAAAATGTTTTTTTAAAAATAAATACATGTAAATAAATGAATAAATAAATAAATAGCTGAATGTTCCATAAACAAGCCTTACAATTTTATCAAATAAAAAATAATATAAAGAATGCCTTATATAAACATATTGAGAAAAAAGGCAGTAATCACAGTTTCAGTTTTGCCATTATAGACCAGGTTACATCCTCCAACAGGGGAGGTAATTTTAAGGCAATTTTAAGTAAAAAAGAAAGTTCCTGGCAGGTGTTGACAGATGCAACTAATGAACCGGGTATTAATGAATTTATTTCTATAAAGCCCTTCCTTATGATGCTCTGATATTTATAAGTATTGAATTAGTTTTATAACAGTTTTATATATATTATTTTTTATTTGATAAATTTGTAAGGCTTGTTTATGGAACATTCAGCTGTGGACAATATAACTCTTGTGCCTTATTCGAGTAAGTGCCAGCAAGCATATTCGTTATAGCAGTGACGGAGAGTTTCCATTTGTTTCATGGATTTCTGGTGTTGTTATTGTGCTTTGGAGATTTCTATACCAATGTGTACATACAGCCTCATGTTATGTCATGTGTCCCTTGGTATCCACATATCCATAGGTATTGTGGAGTCCCAAGGTGTGTCGCATGAGACATTGGAGGCCTGGATGCATATACACAAGGCAGTTGTACACCTATAAAGACTGTCCATTATTGGCAGTCGTGGTTGTGTAAGAACAAGCCTGACATATACCCCAGGCATAAACCCTCACTCACACTACTGTAAAGTAACTGTCATGGGTGTGTGTGGCACAGATGACCTTGGCCATGGATCACGACAGTGGATGAGCCTGTCACATACATACATATGTGACCTACAATCTGAGAAGCTGCGGCACAACCTGTCAATGGCAACAAATGTATTCATGTAGTCTGCAGGCTTCACACCTATGTACTGATTAAGGGAACATGTACACATAAATATTTGCAACGCATATACCTGATGTGTGCAATGCACTTACTGTTGTAATCATAATATGCCATAACATAGTAAAAGCAAGACCCACACCGCATTGACCAAGAGTGACACACACACAGTCAGCATTTGCAGGATTCAAACCCCTACCTAACTATGTTATGATACTAGAGAGAAACACATTAGCACAGCACGCTATTTGCTTTACTGGGTGGTTTCCCTTCTCCGTCTATATTTCTAGGGTGGTGACATCATCAGTCTTTCCAAAGAGGAATGTACATCTGTGGTGTGTTTTCCCAGTCTTCAAAAAGGGCACTCCTGTCAAAGAGAATTGCACACACATACACACAAACAGCATTTGCTGGATTCAAGCCCCTACCTAACTAGGTTATGATACTAGAGAGAGACGCATTAGAGCAGTGCGCTATTTGCTTTATTGGGTGGTTTCCCTTCTCCGTCTGTATTTCTAGGGTGGTGACATCATCAGTCTTTCCAAAGAGGAATGTACATCTGTGGTGTGTTTTCCCAGTCTTCAAAAAGGCCACTCCTTTCAAAGAGAATTGCACACACATACACACACCCCCCCCCACACACAGTCAGCATTTGCAGGATTCAGACCCCTACCTAATTAGGTTATGATACTAGAGAGAGACACATTAGCACAGCTCGCTATTCGCTTTACTGGGTGGTTTTCTGTCTACGTCTGTATTTCTAGGGTGGTGACATCATCAGTCTTTCCAAAGAGGAATGTACATCTGTGGTGTGTTTTCCCAGTCTTCAAAAAGGCCACTCCTTTCAAAGAGAATTGCACACAACCCTCACACAAAGAGTCAGCATTTGCAGGATTCAAACCCCTACCTAACTAGGTTATGATACTAGAGAGAGACACATTAGCGCAGCTCACTATTTGCTTTACTGGGTGGTTTCCCTTCTCCGTCTGTATTTCTAGGGTGGTGACATCATCAGACTGGACATGGTAATGTGTGTACACTTTGTTTTATGCCATTCCAGGAATGGTCCATGTGGGTCGTCAGGTGTCAAAAGCTGGAACAGGAACTCATAATCCTTACCTTTTGTGATTTATCTGTGGACACATCGACATTCCTTCATATGTCAACACATATTTATGCACAGCTTGTTGGTTTTGTGGGTACTACATGTTTCTGGGATGTTGATAAAGGGCTATTCAAAGTGTATGTGAGACATGTGTAGCTGTGTTCAGTGATGTATGTCCTGTATGGCTGCCTTGCAAACAGTTTAGCATGTTTGGGAACCATGATCTGCACATGAACATACCACGGTTAGTAGGGTTGTGTGTATGTCAGTTTCCAATAGCTCGGTTTATGACTTCAACCATGATGGACTCCATGGCTTGCAGATCATACTTCATAGGCATACTGGACTGTACATCCCATGGTGTGTTGTGCACCAACACTTGTGTGGAGTGCCATATGTTGCTGTAACACATTCAACGGTTCCACATCCTGTGTAGGGGGGGGTTCAGCTGACTGTTTAGGTTCAGGATCTGTTTGTTCTGTAGTTTATGCATGACACATATTGGGAATCAATGTAGTCCACTTGACGCCATGCTTTTAGCATTGGGGGTAGCTGTTCATCCATTCTACATGTGATATCTCCTGGTATGATGATATGGACTATCGTCGGTGGGAGGTGGGTATGTATATATGGGCCTGTCTGTCAGGATGTCTGCATTGGCAGTCAGGTACAGTTGGCCCTGACTCATGACATATATGTGTGTACATTGCTATATATGACATAGCTGTCGGAGGTGTCATGATTCAGTCTGGACTCCTTCTCAGCTACTCTTTACAGAACACCAACAAACCTGAGCACTAATCCCTGTTATACTCCTTTACACACTTAACACCCTACTGATCCTTTGTCATCTGGCTTCAGAGTATGTCATGATGATATCCCGGCATGTCCATGGGTCGGCTTTGTGTGCACTCTCCAGTCCAGCTGGTGAATATTGTGATGTAGACACAATGTCACATCTGCCTCATGTACACAGACAAGACTCTCCTCCTCACAACAAACCCAGATATATGTGTGAGATGCACCCATAGAGACATACAGGGTGCTGAACTCTCTCAACCCATGACTGGCATAGTCTATCAGGTGGTGAAGATAACCACACACACCACATATCAGTCTCACATATCCTCTGGCGACAGCACTCAAACCACATTATCACACATTCACATACTCGGATGCTGTAAATGAACTCTGCCTAAGCAGCAGAGACCTCCACAGCAGGCACACACACAACTGCTACCCCACTACAATTCCCACATCTCACATAGTTCACAATGTCAGTGTGCCACACAGTCACTTGCCTTCGGGCTACACAACACACATAATACACTTGTGATAGGTGACACTTATTGTCAGACACACTGACGTACCACTCACCAGCCCATACAAGGAAATAGTCCCTTTGTGCTGTCTGTCGTGTGCCAGGATCTGACACATAACACATGCAGTCAGGTCACTATAAAGCAAGTACAGGACTGGCACCTTCATTGTCCATGCTGGTGCGTAAAACCTCAGATGTTACTCCCTGGACCACATGACATGGTACATGGAGGAACATTGTCATCATGTAGCCCAGGCCAGTATGACCCTGACCTTGTCTAGCATCTTACACCCACCAAGTATGATGTCACAGTATACAGACAAACATATCACATTTAACACTTGGCTAACAGATTGGTGTCATTCATAGGGGATACAGTGTCTGTCAGCCTGTGGTGACATGCTCAACATGCCACGTAGCTTCACTATGGATAGCTTGCACCTGTCACCTTTGGACCTTTGAATGCTGGCTAAGGCTCTTGCTACCACCATAGTGCATTTGTTGAGCAGGGCTCAAAAGACAAACTCACCTACATAGATATTACAGGTTAAATAACACTAAGGGTAATGCTGCTCAACACCAGATTTGTTACCCTCATATTGCGGCCACTCAGGATTCCCCTCAGTATGGGGGATAGCAATATATGTGCACTAACAGACGCCTAGTTCAGGGTCACATATGCACACCAGCACTACCAGGTTATGTTTCATACCATGCTTTCTGACCACAGGACTTGGAACGGACAACACAACTAGGGGGTGTATTCCTATACATCACAGATACACACACCTTCGGGTTAGTGGCACTGCAGTAAGCATCACAGACCATACATATACAACTACCATTGTTCGAAACTGCCTTTCAGTTTGTTGCCTACTACAGACCACCCTCCCATACTCAGGAACCACACTCGGCTTTCCTGGGAACAGTGGGGGATATGATGGTCTCCACAAACACCATTATATTGGGTGACATCAGATACATGAATATTGACTGTGGATACTACTCAGGCCGCAACAACCTCGCCCTACAGTCACTACAATTTGTACATCCATATGCTATGGCACAACCAGTCACCACAGCCACAAGGGGGAATACATACTGGACCTTATCATCACCAACATGGGGACTCTATATTACACACTAGCAATATACCCCTCATTGGTAAGGTCGGAACATACATCTATCTCACTGGACATACATATACACTCCACACGCCCATCCTGGGTAATCTTAGTGAACTTCTGATGAGCCAACATCTCACTTCACCAAAGCAAGGTGATATTCTTCAGAGAGCTTGAGACAGTGTGAAATACAGCTCCGACTGCTGAATCCCTTACATACACATTCTATGGACTCCTAGTGGACTGCATGGATTCTGCTACCCCAAATAACAACAAGACTCACTCCTCCAATGGCAGGGGACCTGTCTGGTAGACACCAGCCATTAATGAGCTGTACAATGTCAGGAGGAAGCTACTACATGATAGAGTACAATCCCAGATGGGGAAAGCATCTGTGATCTGTACTAGCAGACAGCTATGATCACTCATGTACTTATCTAAGGTCTTCTTCTCACGGACAATTGCACCAGACAAGTAGGACTATCACAATGCCTTCATCAGTTAGGTCAGGAACTTGGGTGGACACTCACTGATATGCTGTGAGTTACTGCATACTGACTACACTTACCCTGAACCCACTGGCATAGCCAACATCCTGGCAAACAGGTTCAGTGCAGATGTCTCCCCCCATCCGCCCTAGGGAGCAACTATCCATCCCAACAGAGTGTAACCTAACTGACACCACACAGTAACAGGTGAGTGCTGCCCTCCCCAAAGCATACATTACAGCATCAATGTGACCAGTTGGTGTCCCGGCCTGCATCTTACACGAGCTTCATGACAGACGTAACCCTCACATTACATCACTGTGCAATATTGGAGTTACTACAGGATATGTACCCATGGAATGGCATACAGCAACAGTGTTTCCACTCCACATAGTTGGTGCCAGAACGGACCACAGACAATATTGCCCTATAAGCCTAACTATCCTGTTATGCAAAGCTATGGAGTGTATTGTCATGGGACTCTTACACATAGACATCAGGAAACTACAGACACTGTGTCCTACATATTTCAGCGTTATTGTGGGCAGATCTTGCCTCATGAACATGTTTGTATTCTTTTGACAGTTAACAGGTCCATCAACATAGGGACAGTTGTGCACGCAGCCTACCTGAAGCTTGCTAAACCCTTCCACACAATAACCCACTGGCCCATTATGCATAGGCTCACCAGCATCGATATGGACATATATCTCACATGATGGATTGCTACCTGGATCAGGGATAGCACCCACATGGTCAGAATTGCAGGTGCCATGTCTGACTATACACCAGTTACATGTGGCATCCCACACGGCCCGGTCCTGGGACCTCTCTTGTTCAGTATATATTTGTCTGACATATAGGCTACCACAGGGGGAATATGGCTGACCTTGTTCACACTTGACTGCATACTGGGTGCCATGATCACCTCTCCAGCTGCCACATGCATACTCCAACAGGGTCTCACAGAGATGGATGACTGGTGCCTGAGCCATGGCCTACAGCTAAATGCCATTAGTTGCATAGTCATCCCCTTTGGGAATAACAACATGCCCACACATTAACACATAGGTAGTACTCCATTACATATGGTAGGTGTTGTTAGGTGATTGGGGACATGACTTGTTCGTACTGTAGCCTTTGACATTCATGTTGCCACAGTGGTTGGACAGACCTTCTATATAAGCAACCTTATCCCATATGGTTTCACATCTAGATCGAGTGATGTCATTGTGCCCCTATATTAATAACAACCATGCTTGGTTACAATGCCACTTTTGGGGCGTACCTTACCCAACACTTGCAGCAACTGTACTGACCACAGATACCCAAGCAACAGCCACCCCTCAACAATACCCACGAATCACATATCTCACAAAATCAGTGTGCCTCACAGTCACAGCCCTTAAGGCCAAACAACACACCAAATACACTTGTTATAGGGGACTCTATTGTCCGGCACACTGACATCCCACTCAACTGAATGAACAAGGAGAAAGTCACTGTAAGCTGCCTGTCAGGTGGCAGGATCCACCACATAACTCAAGCACTCAGGTCACTCCAAAGCAGGTACAAGTATGACTCTGTCATTGTCCATGCAGGTGTGAATGACATGAGACATACCTCCCTGGACTACAAGAAATGAGACATAGAGCAGCTCTCTGATCATGTAGCCCAGGCTAGTATGACCCTGACCTTGGGTAGCATCTTGCCCTCACCAAGAATGATGCCAGAGTATAAAAACAAAATGATCAGTTTCAACAATTGTCTACAGTATTGGTGTCATTCAATGGGGATCCAGTGTCTGTCAACCTGGGATGACATGCCTGACAAGCCACGTTGCTTCACTAGGGATGGCTTGCACCTGTCACCCTTAGGCTTTCGTATACTGGCCATGCCTCTTGCCACCCCCATAGTGCATTTTTTAGGCGAGGCTCAAAGGACAAACACACCTCTATAGACAACCCAAGGATACAAAATCTAAAGGTATTGCTACTCAATGCCAGACATCTAAACCTCAAGATGCACCCACTTGAGGCTCTCCTCAGTATGGAGAATATCGATGTCTGTGTAGTAACAGAAACCTGGTTCAAGGCTCCTGAGAGCAACCCAGCACTACCAGGTTATAACTCATGCCATGCATTTCACACACAAAACTCGGACCAAAGCACAAAAGGAGGGGTAGTATCTATATTCATCAAAGATACCTACACCTCCACGTTAGTGGCACTGCACAAAGCATCAGAAACCATCCATGTGCAACAAACAGTGGGCCAAACTGCCTTTCAGTTTGTAGCCTGCTACAGAACACACTCCCTATTACAGGAACCCCACTTGGCATTCCTGAGAACACTGGAGAATATCAAGGTCTCTCCTAAAACTATGTTATTGGGTGACTTCAACTACCCAAACATTGACTGCAACAACTACTCATGCCCAAACACACTCACCCAATGGTTCCTTGAAGTTATATACTGTAATGCGATGGAACAACTGGTCACCACTCCCACAAGAGGGAACAACATATTGGACCTGGTCATCACCAACACGGGGACTCTATGTTCCACACCAGAGGTAAACCCCTCGTTGGTAAGATCAGACCATTAACAAATTTCCATGGACATCCATATCCCGTCCCCACCCCCAGCCAAGGAAATCACTGTATAGAATTTCTCAAACGCCAACTTTGCACTTCTCAAGACTGAGGTGGAATCCTTCAAAGCCCACGGGCCACAGGGTAATACAGGCCAATCTGCAGAATCCTTTACAAATGCATTCTATGAGCACCTGCAGGAATGCATGGATCGTGCTATCCCAAATAAAACGAAGACTCACTCCTCCAAAAACAGGAGACCTGTTTGGTGGACCCCGGCCATAAATAAGCTATACAACAGAAGGAGGAAGCTACTACATGACAGAGCAAAATCCCAAAAATGGAAGGCATCTCTGATCAGTATTAGCAAGAAACTTCGATACCTCATAAAATCATCAAAGGCCAGTTTCCAAAGGGAAATTGCCCTAGACACTAAAGATAATCACAAGTCCTTCTTTAGTTATGTCCATAATATGGGTGGAAACTCCCAGATATGCTCTGAATTGTTGCATAATGGTACAAAATATACCGAAACTACAGACAGCCAACATCCTGGCAGACAGATTCAGCACAAACCTCTCCCCCCTTCACCCACAAAGGAACAAATGCCTATCCCAACTGAATGTAACCTCCCTGACATCACAGATGGACAGGTGAAGGCTGCCCTCACCAAAGCAAAAAATACAGCAGCTATGGGACCGGATGGTGTCCCAGGCTGTGTCTTACACAAGCTCCAAGAAAAACTGAACCCTCACATTAAGTCACTGTTCAAACTTAGCCTTACTACAGGATATGTACCCGAATAATGTAAGCTACAGTGGTTCCACTCCACAAAGGTGGTGCTACAACAGACCCTGGGAACTATCGCCCCATAAGCCTGACTAGTCTGGTCTGTACAGCTATGGAGCATATTATCATGGAACTCATAAACAAAGACATTGGGAGCCTCTGGACACTGGACCCTACCCAATTTGGCTTTGTTATGGGCAGATCTTGCCTCTTAAACCTAGTTGATTTCTTTGAAACAGTTACCAAAGCTATGGATGAGGGCAAGGTAGTCCACACAGCCTACCTGGACCTCGCAAAAACGTTCAACACAATACCCCACTCGGAAATCATACATAAGCTTAACAGCTTAAATATCAACCCCTATATCACAAGATGGGTTGCAAACTAGCTCAGGGATAGAACCCACATGGTCAGAATCGCAGGTGCCATATCCGAATACAAACCAGTTATAAGTGGCATCCCACAGGGCTCAGTTCTGGGACCTCTCTGGTTCGGTATATACTTCTCTGAGGTTCAGGCTAACACGGGGGGATTATGGCTGACAAGGTTCGCAGATGACTGCAAACTGGGGGCCATAATTGACTCTCCAGCTGACACAAGCATCCTCCAGAAGGGTCTCACAGAGATGGATATTTGGTGCCAGAGCCACAAGCTCAAGCTACATGCTAAAAAGTGCATAGTCATCCCCTTTGTGAAAAACAAGGTGCACACAAATTACCACATAGGTGGTAATCCATTAAGTACAGAAGTAGCAATTTGAGATTTGGGAACCAATGTAGATAGTAATCTCTCCTTTGATAATCACATTGCCAAAGTGGTTACAAAGACCTTCTATATATGCCACCTTATCACTAAAGGGTTCGCATCTACATCAAGAGAGGTCATTGTGCCCCTCTACTCGTCAGTCATCAGCCCCATACTTGAATACAATGGCCCTTTTGGGATGTACCTTACCCGACACCTGCAGCACCTGGAGAGACCCAAAAGTACCTCTCCAAGAGGATCATGGGCTACAAACAGATGTCATATGCAGCTCAACTAAGGAAACTCCAGCTCTACTCAGTTGCTTACCACCTACTCAGAGGCAATCTATGCCTGACATACAAAGCCATGCCAAAGCCAGAATTAATGGACATGCTCCACCTCAAAAATCCAAGTCCCTTAGAGATACACGCTCCAGGGACTTAAACCTCAGCACAAGAATAAAAAGGACATGCTGGAGGGACAGATTAATTTCCCAGAGGCTCCCCTCACTCTGGAATAGAATCCCAATTCATATTAGACATAGCCCCTCGTTGACCCTCTTCAAGCCAAATCTGGACACATGGATTGGAAATCACAAATTCACCCCAGGGATCTCTTCTGTGTCCCTGCTAGACAGAGACACAGCAAACTAATCTTAAAAGGTACCTTCTGTGACCTAATTTACAGAGGCACAGTAGACTAATCTAATAGGGAGACGGATGCCAAATACACTCTGGCTAGGCTTATAAATGCCCTAGGGCAGATAGCCTAGTATCTACCTATGAACCTATGAACCTATAAGTTCCGCACCAAGCAGATGTAGGGACTCACACAGATGACCTGCACAGTTCACATGCAGTAACTCCAGCTCTACTCAGTCACTTACCACCTACTCGGATATGATGTATGCCTGTTGTTTACAGTAATACCCTACCCAGAATTAATGGACATGCTCCATCCACCTCAGGATAGCCAACTCCCTTGTAGCTACACACTCCAGGGACATATACCTCAGCACAGATGTTAATAGGACATGCTGGAGGGACAGATTCTTATCCCAGGGCCTCCACTCACTCCAGATTGTGATCACAGTTTCACATAGGCAGAGCTACCCACTAACCACCTACAGGGGACATCTTGATGGCTGTATGGGTGATCGTATGTTTACCCATGGGATATCTTCTGTGTCCCTGCTACACAGAGGCACACTAGCCTAAACGTACATGGGATATCTTGTGTGACCTACTATTCACTGGCACAGTGTAGTACTCTGACAGGGCTTCAAAAGCCAAACACACTCTGGCTAGGCTTGTACATACCCTAGGGCAGATAGCCTACTATCGACCTCTGAACCTATGCTTCTGCTTGGGATGCACAATATTTATTGCTGATACTGTTTGCAGGTCTTTATCGTCTTTGCTTTCCCAGTTTCTATGAACAACTTAGGTATCTGTGGAACATGTTTGATCATGACAGGGTTCCACTATATTATATAAGTGTCTGTTGTCATGTAACTGTGTGCACAGGGTGGCTTGCTGGATAGTGTGAGGTTCCTGGGTTAACACATGCAACTGCCAGATATGTGTGGCCCACTGCTGTAGTCAGACATGGCCTAAGTGTGTGAGCATGCCCAGTTCAGGCTTTCCATGTTTTGTTGCCTGACATATGTCTCATTTATTCAAGTGTGTGAGAATGCCCAGTGTGACCTTTCAGTATGTTGTGATCTGAAGTCCACTGCATTTCTGGATGTGTGTGAACATGACCAATATTAACATTTATACTGTGTGTGTTGGAAGTCAAATTCTGTTCTTACTGCAGGACTCACCTTTGTGTCATAACTCAACAGGGATTATGCTGTGCCTGCAGGATTTCCATGAGATACTTTACATAGACTTATCAACATCCCTTCATACTGGCTGAACAGTGCAATGGTTTAGTGGTTCAGTACTTTAACTATGGTGCACAGTATCCTGGGTTCGAGGCCCATCACTGCTTTATATTTCCATACTGAGCAGACCAGACTGCTTAAGGGCCAGTTAAGCAAATATGAGCATGTTGGCTTTTGTTCTGCTATGCCCTACTTAGACCAGGCTTGTCCGACATTGCTGTATATTCACCAACTTTGCTGGACATTGCCCAATATTACTCAACACTGACCACAGTTGTACTAGTTGGTGTGTGTATTCTGTTTGCATATATACATGGTGGTAAATGCTGTTTAGCACTACCTTAAATTGCTTGACACATGGCAATCATGCCTCAGGTGGTGCTGCAGGGCTGCCTATGTCAGATGCACATACTACACTCCCTGTACATGTTTGAAGCAGGTAGTGTCAACTTAGGCATCCCTTTTACTATATGTGTGGGTCAGAGAGAGGTATCATTTCCAGGGTTCCTACTGAGCCAGTTTATGTGCTATGCATTCCCTCTTTGCCAAGGCCAAAGCATACTGGGCACGCCTCCTTCTGCCTACTGGGGCAGGCTCAGATTGTTCCTCCTCCGAGTCACGCTCTGCCTGTGATGACCTTGGCAATGGTGGGGGGGCTGTTTGGCCCAGGCCTATGTTGGTCCTGCTACAGCTGTTTTCGCAGGATCATATTATGTAGCATAGCACATACCATGACAATTTGGGTACATGTAGTTGGTGTGTACTGCAAGGCTCCACCACATGTGTCCAGGCACCGGAACCGTGACTTGAGCAGCCCAAACACACGCTCGATTACATTTTGTGTTTGTGCCTCATTATGGCGTTCCTGTTCAGGTGTGTGTGCATTTCTGATAGGTGTCATCAGCCACGGCTCCAGTGCATAGCCAGCATCCCCCACTAGGTGACCATGTGGGATGTCCCCATTGTCAAATGTCTGGTACAGCTGCGTTAGATGCCAGATATGGGAATCATGGTAGCTTCCAGGGCAGCCAGCACACACATTCAGTATTATGCCCTGGGCATCACACATGACCTGGCAGTTGATGGAGGGGAAGACCTTACAGGTGAAGTAGACCCTACCCCGCTCACCGGCTGGTGCTTTGATGCGTATGTGCGTACAGTCTATTGCACCCACTACCTCAGGGTATTCCGCTATTTGCTGGAAGAGACGCATATTGCTGGCCCATACCTCATGGGAATTGGGGAAATATACATGATCACCGACATGTGCTGACATAGCATCCAAAAACTGGTGCACTACCCTGGATGCTGATGCCTGTGATATCCCCATCATATCACCAGTTGGTCTCTGGAAGGTACTTGTTGCTAGTATTCGTAGGCCAACACATAACTTGGTTTCCACTGGAATGGGTTCCCCTCTGTTGGTTCTGTGTGTGAGGCGTGGCCTGCACAGCTCAACAATTTGCTGCATGAGGTCTCTGTCCACTATATAGCGCTCCACTATCTCCAGCTCATGTAGCCCCTGGTAGGTTACCCTGGGCCTGTACTCTCTTCTCCGTCTCCTCACTGGGGGTTGGTTGGCAGCATTCCCATTGTCACCACCCTCAGCATGTTGCATATGTCGGTTTATGACAGCAATGGCAGCCCCTAACATTTCTTTGTCTCAGTTAAGCCTTTTCAGTATTCACTTCTCTTAGCTTACTGCAGTGCTGCAGTGTCTCTGAGCAATACATGGTGAAAAGTTGTTTGCAGAGTTTTAAGTGCTGGGCTGGGCTGGTTTACTGCCTGTGTAATTGCCTGATTCTGATTATTTCCACCTGCTAGCTCTGCTGACTCTCCCTGGTTAACTTCCTACTGTTTGTTGTGCTTCCTTTTCCCTTTCCATTTCCTCAGGGGGGCAGCACCGCACACACTAGCGCAGACACGCGCACACGTGCTAACACGCGGGCACACAGGCTTAGACAGAGTTACACTAGCTAATTCCTGCTTAAACACACTCACAACAGTGCAAACACGCTCACAATACTGTAAACTGCCTTATACATGCTTACTCCGGCTTAAACGCGCACACTCACACTTACACGCGCGCACACTGTCTTACTCGGGTTTACAGGTGGGCACACGCGCGCATACACGTTGCAAGCATTTTTACAAGAAACTTTAGTGATACCCACAGTGTGCACCTTCTATTTCTTGACTTTAGCTAGGATACCTGATGACACAACTCTTCCAGTGATGAGCAACTGACAGCTAACACATGCCACTCTGCTCCAATGAGCTTATCTCCTTTCATACATACCCCCTCCTGATGTCACCTATATCCTACTCTGTTACTCCCCTTATCCTAGTCTTACACTCCACTGACTGTGCTCATTTACTATGTAGACTTGGGATTCACTATCCTTACCCTCATTTGCATAGGGTTGCCTACTAATGCTTGGTTACATCTCTTAGACTGGGTTCCCCCCTTAGCAACCCCTACTCGGTAGCCATGTTGTCTTTAGCCTGCCATTGCCTTGCATTGTACATTACAAATGCCCATAAAATCCACATTTGTGGGTTTTAATTTTTATTTTTCTGGTTTTTAGAGTGCAGCCCATTTGCGCAGCGCTGCTCTATGCTTAAACATGGAAAATCGGACAAAAAATAATAAATTTTTTTTTTTCATTTTGCATCAAGAAACATTGCCAATGGCTGTATATTTGGCCATTGGCATGCTTCCTCTACTGGATGCTACCTTTATTTGGAGCTGTCACGGCTCTGTTTTGCTATTTGCAGAACGGTACTCAGTTGTCAACTGAGTACATTTCTACAGATAACACTACTCTTACTCGGACAGGTTTGTGTTTCCTGAATTGCAAATCTACCTCATTTGCATATCTTTCGGCTGCAGTTGAGGTAATTTGCATGTCCCGGCCCTGTCCGTGTAAGAGCCATTTTAGGAGCTCTCTTGCACGCCCCTGCAGGCTGTTCCTGGATCGCTGGTCGGACATGATGGCTGCATCGAGTCTTACTCTACTCTTAGACTCCGTGCAAACCATCGTGAATCTGGCCCATTGTCTTCACTGAGCAATGCTTATCCTACCTGTATGAGATTTTAATAATAAAAGTACTGAAACACAGACTAGGGTCTCAGGAGCATTTATTTCTCTTTGTTTTCTTTGCTGTATTTTCGTTGCTTTATTTGGATTTTTCGTGTGTATTGTTATTTCACTTGGACTGCCAGGGTTCATCATTTCACATTTTGGCTTGTTCATCTTGAACCACTGCTTGGAAGGTCTGAGCTGGATCAAACCATCCCGTAACTTCTGTAAGTGGCTTTTCTCAATTCTGTTTATTATGAGTATGAGACATGTATGTCAATAAATTCACCTTGAGAGTAGAGACAAGTAAAGCTCAAGAGGCAAATCATGAAATCCACATGAATAACATACAATAAGAGTCTTGATTGGAGAGGCTCAAAAATAATTCTTTGTATTTTTAGGAGCTTTATTTGCTCCATATACTACCAATTACAGAAAAAAATGTAAGAGCAGAAAGTGTTTTAGGAGTCTGAAAGCCACAAAATGCTTATTGCTGTCACACAGACATTGGGCAGAAAATGTGTCCCTCTAAGGAAAACATAGTTTTAAAATCTGATAAATATTTTGCTCTGACACACTTTTATTTTTCCCTTTGCATTACAGGGAAACATCCAACAGCTTTTAAAGCTGTTTTTGCTTCTTACATGTTGTTCTGTAGTAGTTGGCTCTGGCCACTGATATGCTTTATCACAAGACTGCATCTTAACAGAACTCAGAGGTGCTTAATAAAGCTTAGCACTATAGAAGCTTTCTTCACTAAAAAAAGAGTAATTCAAAGTATCATATGTGGAGAGCTGGACTTAAATAGTATTGTGGGCTTAGTGATTAGTATGACCACAAAATTCCTCCACAATATCAATTCACTAATTTTATTGGATGTTACTATCATTATTCAGATCATTCCATAATATCTATATTAATAATACAAACTCAAATTATGTGAAAATAAATGTGCGGTCATCAATGGCTGTAATACTGAGGTAATGTAAATATAACTAGGAATTTACTTGTTAACTAATTAGCATCTGTGCAAAAATGGTCCGTGTATCTCTAGTACATGATGATGTAAAATAGTGCAATCCAAAGTGTGTTGGTTTTCTATCAAAATCTCGCACCAGACAAGTGCGATTGTTCATGTTTCCGAGCCGAAATGTCAGAAATTAAATATATGAGCATGCACATAACTGAACGAGGTATTTAAGGAAAGTCAACAACTCAGGAGTGTCTACTTTACCAAAAATACCACATGTCCGGTCATGAGCTGCGAATGTTTTGCAGGGGTCAACCCCCCTTGCACCCCCCACACCTCCTGGTACTTATATATACAAACACCGAGATCACTCTACAGTGAGGTAATAAGGGTACATTTCATGATCCCCACTACAGTGCGATCTGCATTGAAAATGTTGAATCCACAACAGCGACTTCTAGTGTGCATTCACTGTTGTGACTTCATTTTTTTTTGCTCAATTGAAGTGTTGAATACATGCTTTCAGGATTACACATTCACACGTTGCAGGTGCGAGATTTTGATAGTAATCCAAGTGTATTACTATTGTTAAGATGTCTAAACCTTGTGGGATATACTTATGATATTCATATAAAATAACAAAGTCCTAAAATGTTATCTTCTGATACTTTTTTGGAGATGACAACTGTGTACATGCTGTGCTCCCTCCATGTATCTGCCATGCCAGCTCCAGTTCCTATGATAAAGTGTACTTATAGGACATACGGTCATCAGTGTTGATGTCCCCTCTTTGATACATGTCCCTGCCCAACACTGACTTTCTGAAATAGAGTGAGTTCTGGCTCTGTGCAAGTTTGTATAAGTGTGTGTGTGTGTGTGTGAATGTATATATATATATATATATATATATATATATATATATATATATATATATATATACATATACATATAAATAGACAGATACACACACGCAGGTAGATAGATACAATACCTTACCATGTGTAATTAATGACAGACATGCATATTCCTCATATGGGACCCTTACAATGTAGAAAGTAAGGTATTCTATACTGCTTCCTGTGGAGTACAGAAGCACATTATGAATCTATCTGCCCATGGGTACCATATGTTGCATTTGTAAATGCATTGTCACAGTGCTAAATAACTTACTGAACCTTTTATGCATGGCTGAGACCACTTCATGTGGCTTAAGGTAACATATGACAGCTTCTAAAATACTTAGTGAGAATATTAAGAAGTTATATGAGATAAGTCTACACTAAAACATCAGATATCACTAATTCACTGTTTCAGTATTTCAAACTCACAAAATCAAAAGATAAATACAGACAGAAATAACACTGAAGCCCTCCCCACACCCCCACTTTGAGATCACACAACAGTGGGAATAATGAACAACTCTATACCCCGCTGTTATCGATCTTGCGCTAAAAGGCAGCAACTCACCTGAACCCCAAATCCTGTGCACATGCATACACACACACACACACAAATGCAAAAATTCACACACACACACACACACACACACACACACACACACACACACACACACACACACACATGCATTTAAACACATGGTCACATTCATACATACACACATATTCACACACAAACACACACATCTGATTTACAAATACATGAAAAGTACTCTGTGAGATCTTGTCCCCGAATCATATACACTATGGTTGATTTCTGGATTTGGACCTCTGGAAAATGCTTCATTCTCTTAAGTACAGCCTTGTTCAAAATGAAGCAGTTTTGCATTTTATTTGCTTGGTGGCAGTAGAAGGCAATGAAGCTCGTCTAGCTTACCATTTAAGTGCATTTAAATTTCTCCATCTTCATATTGCTCTAGTGTAGAATGCCTTCATGGATTTCATCTCCAGCACCCAAGTCTGCTAGCTTATTCCACTGGTCCACAGTCTCTGTAATAAAAATACTTTCACAAATACAAGGAGTTGGTGTTTCCAGTGAGCTGTTATCTGCTTCCCTTCCTCTTGACTCCTGGACTCTCTTTCAGAAGTGTAAGACCCATAATGTCAAGTCCTACACTCTTGAAAATTAAAGTACAATTGCCAAATAAATATAAAAAAAAAATCATATAATGCCATTAAAGCATTTTGCAAGGAGACTTAACCCCCTGCACTCCCATACTTGGAGAGATATTTACAGTTTTGCTTTTCTGTGGATTACAGTTACAATCTCTGAAATTTCAATAGAACCCTTTTAGTCTGGGCTTCTTGTTCAGTATAATGACTTCATGTCTCCCTGACAAGATGCTGTGTACCCATATCTTCCTTGCTTCTCTTCTGCTCTCTAAGGAAATGAACCCAGCTCCTCTAGCCTTTGGTAATACTCATTGCTCTCCAGCTCACAAACATTTCTGGAGACTTCCATTGTTCTCCATCTCATTCTCACATGCATTGATGGAGACTTTCTCCTAGACTCTTTCAAACAATTAAAAGTCTGTCTTTGCAGAGCCTTCAGAATGGCGTACAATGACACAAGGTATAGTGTGACTATGGCCTAACTACAAAGCATGTTACCTTTGCTCCTGGATTCTCTCCCCATGAAGATATACCCTGCTGCCACTGTCCTCTCAAGCTGCTTAATAGTACTCTAATCCAGGTATGTTTAAAATGATTACAACATTTTCCTGCTCTTTTGCCATCAGTTCTACTGCCCACAGCTGATAGTTTACACCAGGGCTGCTGCCTCCTAGGTGCAGTGCTTTGCATTTGTCTTTACTAAACTTCAACTGCCACCTTTATCCCCACTTGTGAAATCATTGTTAGTCTCCCCATCATCCACTGCTGCATCTAACTTTCTGTCATTAGCAAAGTATTTGAAGCTGCTCTTTATTTCTTTATATTTGTGTAAAAAAGCACACAGTGAAGGTTACTAGCCCCAGGACAAACCACTGTAGTATTGCAATAGTTATTTTCCTTATTGCTGACACTGTCCTGTCACTACTACAACCCTCAGTGATGTACAATTCAGTTCTGTAAAATTCCTTAATACCTGTCCAAGGCCCAAACCGTCCAATGTTCCTAGCAACACTCGGGTAGGAGTTAAAGGCCAAGGTGAAACCCAGATTGACCATGTCCACTAATACTCCTCTGGCAAGTTTTCCCTGTAACCCGGTCACAAAACTGGAAAACTGTCTGCAAGCTTCTTCTGGACATAAGTCCAATTAGTTATTACCATGGTGATTGTTGCTGTCTAGAAAAGCAACTAATGTCTTCCTTGGTAGTCTGTCCATGACTTTCCCTGCAACTGCTGTTAAGCTGACAGCCCTGTAGTTCCCTGGATTTTTCATTTCTTTGTACAAGGACACTACATCTGGTTTCTTCCAGTCCTTGGTCACTTCTACAATAGGCAGTCATCTGCTGCAAAACTGTATCAAGGAATCTGCAGTCACACACATTCCTGAGGATCTGTACATCATCAGGACAGAACAAAGAATCTGCATTGTGAATTTCATGTAATCAGGAATAAAAACAGCAACAACAATAGGCTCACGGACTTGGATGTGACCAGCTGACTATGGGTGGTGAGCCAGTGGTGAAGACTTTTTGAAGACAGCTAGAGTGGAGCTCATAGACTGCTAGAAGGTGAGGATAGGGTGGCCCATGGGTTTTAAAGACAATACCACTCCCAAATACCAGGCTCTCATCTCAGCAGGGGAACAAATTAGCCAGAGGGATGTCACTCCAGTGGAGAAACAAATAGGGCAGTTGGATGCTGTAAGAAGAGCCACTTCGGTGATCCTGTAACCCCCCCCCCCCATAAAAATCATACATCTAGTGCATGTAAACTATGGCTTTCAATACTTTATGACCAGTTTCTTTTTCAAAGAACAGTAGTCTCAACAAATAAACGGAGTGTTTAGATAACTATTCCTATGGGACTAAACCAAGATAGTAGAAATCAGGAGATAATGTAACATAAAAGAAACCAACTATAAAAGATATGAAATACTGACGTGAGTGTTGAATGAATTATAGCCCAAAGCAGCATTTTCAGCATGCAATGGGAGTGGTCAGGTGATCACTTCTCTAATACTTAAGGAAGAGGTTAAGCTGCTACTTCCCTGCTGAGTATGTGTGAAGGGCACAAGACACAACAATGCAAGATATGTCAGTGTATAGTATGTATAATCAGGGTACAAACAACAAGCATGCATCTTGTTTTTTCAGTGTTTTATGATAGTAATAATAAGCTCACTACAGAATATGCTACTATAGCAGCGGCAATGTGACAAATGTGGAAAAATATCATCTCCTAGACTCTGCACCTTCAACAGGAAATAATGCAAGTGTGTTGGCATGAATATCTAATATCAGGGTGATTAATGGTCCATAATTCCATCCCTTCCATTCACGGACACATGCACACACAAACTCTATGTCCACCAACTGAGAAGAACAGCATGTATTAAGCAAATGGACATCACAGCATACGGCATTGGTCACTCAGGATGTTGTACCTAGTATGCTGCTCTTCCTCTGGAAACACCTTACAATAGTACTTCTGTCTCATGCTAGCAACAGCAGTACCTCCAAGGTAAAATAATGAGACAGTTGAAACTATTTTGGTAGTTTATCAGAATACTATGCTAAATGATAATTACCAGCTGAGTAGAAACCTTGAAATTCCTCACATGATATATTAAGTTGCACTGACAGTATGGAGCATTTTGATCTGTTTACATAAGGCAGGCAAAATAAAGTACCATCTATTTTTGTTTTACACAATTATATTATTTGACTAGCAGATGAGTGTTAAGTATATAAATGCTCTAGTAATTATGGGCACTTAATGTAGGTCCCATATATTCTAAGGTGAGCATGTATGCTGTTGTATATTCCACAAAATAACCATCATATGAAAAAAATTGCAAAAAATTCTATCTGAAAATATTCCTTCTGTGATCACTGCAGGTTGTTCCTGTCTTCTGCACTATAGATATAAACTGTTTGTGTATGCTTGCTGCTATGTGAGTTTGATACACATACTGCTGGAATGTAACTTTATCCTCCTTTTTCTCCAAAATGAAAAATTATTTTGGATTGCACATTACATTTTCATTTTATACTGCCTGTTTCAAGACAAATACTCACATTGTTTCCTACAGTAGTGCTGGATATACTAGCTGTAAAAATGCCACCAATATGATCATGCTACAGACGTGCTGTGGCTTATTCTCAAAAGATCTACCCACTTTTGTGGGTTCTTGCTGGCAACAATTATTATCATACTGAAGGAATATTAAGATCAGTAATAAAACTGCTGAAAGAGTATCACCAGCACTGATCATCAAAGAGTATTACTGAGTATCACTAGCACTGATCTCCAAAGAGTACTACTGAGTATCACCAGCACTGACCCCCAAAGACCCCAAAGAGTATTATTGAGTATCAACAGCACTTACCCTCAAAGAGTATTACTGAGTATCACTAACACTGATCACCAAAGAGTGCTACTGAGTATCACAAGCACTGATCCCCAAAGAGTACTACTGAGTATCACCAGCACTGACCCCCAAAGAGTATTACTGAGTATCACCACCACTGACTCCCAAAGAGTATTACTGAGTATCACTAACACTGATCACCAAAGAATGCCACTGAGTAGCACCAGCACTGATCCCCAAAGAGTACTACTGAGTATAACCAGCACTGGCCCCCAAAGAGTATTACTGAGTATCACCACCACTGACTCCCAAAGAGTATTACTGAGTATCACTTACAATGATCACCAAAGAGTGCTACTGAGTATCACCAGCACTGATCCCCAAAGAGTACTACTGAGTATCACCAGTACTGACTTCCAAAGAGTATTACTATCACGAGCACTACCACCCAAACAGTACTACTGAGTATCACCAGCACTGATCCCCAAAGAGTATTACTGAGCATCACTAGCACTGATCCCCAAAGAGTACTACTGAGTATCACCAGCATTGATCCCCAAAGAATACTACTAAGTATCACCAGCACTGATTCCTAATGAGTACTACTAAGCACCACACAAAGTTGCAGACAAAACAAGTCCTGCAAGTTAGTATATACTGGACAACTATTAATGGCTAGAGGTTGCCAAAATTATTCTGATGGCTTTCAGGTGTTTCACAAAGGGTTGCTTGTGCATTTGTGTATCATTTGCACATGTTTGCATGTATAATGAGTATGTATAAGAGTATTTTTGCACTTAGGTACCCAAATGTGTGCATGCGTATTTAGGTATGTGTGTATCTGCAAACTCATGCATGTGTGTGTGTGTGTGTGTGTGTGTGTGTGTGTGTGTGTGTGTGTGTGTGTGTGTGTGTGTAATACACACAAACACACCCATATATATAAATATATAAAATACACTTATGAACACATACATATTTGTGTGCATGCGTGTATGTCTCATTGTTACATACAGGGTGCGTTTCTCTTCAGCACTGATTACCAGATGGGTGTGGGTACTAAAGGATTTAGCTATAGCTGCCTTGGTTTTGCATGGGTGTAGTCAGTGTATTTTTCCTGGTTATGTGATTTATATTTCATATCTATTTTCTGTACTTGTGTAAAAAACTTTAATTTATTGCCTTTTCTGTTTTGGGGAAATGAATGGTATTTTTGCTACTTTTCTGGTCTTTATTTCGTATTTTTAGCTTTGTCTGTGCCTACATTTTGCATAGCAGAATGATGGTGAACCTTTTGGGTTCGGCATGTAAAAAATTCAGAAAATGCCTAACTTGACTCTACTTGATGTGTGTCACCCCCCCAAACAAAAAATAAATAAAATAAATATAAATAAATAAAATAGCATGGCTCTCGATACATCAGGAATAAAGCTCAACAGAATCTGGGACAAATCTAGAAATAAGAGACATGGACAGTTTAAACTTCTAGCACTATAAATTTGAGACACTGACAAAAAAAATGAATGTGAATTAATATACATTTTCTGAAGTAAAATTAGTCTATAAATCTAATTATTGTCATTGTCAGGTTTAAAAAGTTGCCAATTTTAGGAGGGATTGAGGGAGAGTTGAGAGGAATGTAAAACAGCACACGCTTAGAAATGCAGACTGCTTGCAGTTTGTAGAAGTCTAACCACAAAGAGAAAACAATGTCAGCACTGCTGATTGCAGACTATATCAAGACAGTATACCGAAATAGTCTTTGAGGTTAATAACTGCCTTACCTCTGCAGCAGTGTTGTTGAACTGGCTCCTGGCACAAAATAATTCAATGCACTTCACATGAGCAATGAATGCAAAAGCAGTTTCTTTGGTAACTCAGGTGTTGGTGAACGCTGGTGTGTCACCCAAAATGTGGCGTGTCATAGGTTTGCCATCACTGGCATAGCAGAATACTGTACAATTCTGCAGACAATTTAGAAAAGTACAGATGAGTTAATAATGAGGTGTGGTTTTGGATTGGCTGTTCACTTCTGTTGTGTAGTATGGTGGTTTTATGTTGGAAAGTAAAGAAACATACTATAGAGGTGCAATTAGTTTTTTTTTTCTTTCTTCCCATTTAATTTTTTTATCGGTTGTAGTATATTTTTGTCTTTATTTGTTAGAAGCCCCTGCATCTCCTTCCTCTATATATACAACCTACAGAGTAATTTAGCACTAAGTAAGGGGTTGGGAGGACAGACTTAAAAATGCCTAACTTCTGAATACATCCCATCTTCAATTGTCATTTTCATAATTATGACAGGAAGGCTTTCTGGTGGCTGGTAGTCATGATTTGTAGGTTGCAGGATACGTGATTCTGGGTGAAGGGTCTTCTTACTGATTATATGGTTTAGGCTTTGACTGAAAAAAAATCTTTGGTCCATCCCAATTACCCTTTAAAAAAATTGAAAGGCTAGTCCTAAGGTTATATATATTTGTGTGTGCGCATGTGCATGCATGCATGTATGTATGTGTGCGTGTATAATATTGTGCAGTTTGGGGAACAAGACAGTGACTGGGGAATGTGCACAAACTATGATGCATACTCTCTACAAACTAGCTGTAGTGCCTGTTTATAGTAATCTCCTGCCATTCCTGAAATGATGTTGGCACCTCCATTTTAGAACAAAATGGAGTAAAAAGCAGCACTATGTCTTTTGTTCTTTGTCTTTCTACTGCTACTTTGCTTTGGGTGGATGGTCCAAAGCTGCTGCCACCTCTTTTCTGAGGGCCCTGTTACTGGAGTTAATGCTATATTTTGTAATAGGTCCTTTTAAACTGCTGAGGTAGTTTAGAGGCTGAAGTTGGAGAACTGCTGGGCACTGATTGCTGTCCTATATTACTTCCCTTTTCCAAATAATTATTAAGGCTATAAGCTGTAGTTACTGTGATATCTGAAGACGGACTGTGTGCCCAATAAGCCTACCTGATTAATAAATAGGTATTTATTTTATTTATTAATTAGCTTGCTGCAAATAGTATACTATTACTAAAGGAATAACTACTAAGAGATGGGTTTGGCATAATGGTTAAGGTCTTTACGTCATAAATACAAAGTACAGGGTTTGATTCTAACCTTGGGTTATTGACTAGACTTAAAATGGCCCTTCAGGTCACTTAGCTTAGAATACAGGTATGAATCCTAAACTTGTTCAATATCTTAAAGCACACTGCTTCTGTTGTCAACATTTTTTTGTTTTTACAGCTGTGTGTGATACTTTTGTGAAGGTATTGAACAAAACACTTGCATTCTGATTTATATAGAGATATTTTCTAGCATCAGTTTGACTATTCAGTTTGTCATAGATAGTGCTATCTAGCAAGCACTGCAATGTATCTCAAATCTGTTTCATAACTGATGTGTTACACTGTGACATAGCTGTGAAATAGCATGCTTTTTGTTGGCAAAAGAAAAAAGTTTTCTAAATCTGTTTACCAGCTTGGATTCATTTCCATTTGGAAATGTAGTTAACCCTATTGTCTTTTCCAGGAATTATTTTGTATTTAGACAAATAGAGGAATAATGTGTTTTTAAATTATTGCATACAGTTGGTATATGTTTAGACTTATGTAATCTCTCAAATTTTTAAGAGATCAAATACTGGGGAGTCTCTGGGCCAACAGCAGCTTCTAACCTTAAAATCAAATAAGGTTTAATCCATTCCATACTATCAAATGCTAAACCTTCATCAACACATTTAGTCAATTTCCTAATATACCACTATCTTTATCCTTCCTCTCTCTATATATGCTGTATCCTAAATCCTGGAATCACCATATCCCAAGTCCCTATCCATTATCAAACGTGTTTCTGTTATACCAGAAATGCCCGATTCTCCTTTATTCAAGAACAGCATGAGCTGGCTGAATTAAAAAGACTTGTGTGTATGTGACATTGTACATCAGATTTTTGTTTTTTGGTTAGTTTTATCACCTCTCTTCTTATAGTCAGCTTCAAGCAAACAGCGTTTCAGTGAAAACTAATTTCTTAGCAAATAGATGAAATGTTGGGAGAGCTTGCACTGTGCTGTAGAAACCATTTACAGTGACTGCATGATGCTTGACTTATGGGAGAATCCCCAGATGTGTGCTTAACTAAATATTTTACTCACTATGTTAAATTATGTATAACATTTTTGCTACATGTGGCAGATTTAAATTGGATTTAGATTGTTGCAGAATTTCTCAGATTTAAAATCTGCAAATGAAGTTTCTAACTAGGACTATAGAACATCATTAGTGATCTTGACTAGGTGACAAGGAAATCACATCAGTTCACTAAAAAAAACAAAGTGATACTCAAATATTTTAGACATTAAAGCGACTGCAACATAATAAATAATGAATTTACTATTCATAAGAGGACCATGACTACAGATCACTGAATTCTCTTGCAACACATTAACTACAAAATGCCTGTTAAACATAGTGATGTTTTTTAGCAGGGGCAATATCTGGTAGGAACATCTTTTTAAATAAGTTTAGAACAACTGTAAAGTAGCACAAAAAATATGAACAACTAAAACTATCAGTTTTAACACACGTCAATTACAAATGCAAAAATGTGTCCTATAACAGTTTCTGAAACAATGAAACTGGCCTCTGTCTAACCTAGGGTTGTATCAAACACACTGTTGTAGTTCGTACTTTACTAAGGTAGTTCGCAATACTCCTACAAATGTTGTGTATCCTGGCAGCTTGCACTAATTACCCCACTTAGATTTGGTCCCTTGTTTACCAACAAAGTTAGTCTGCAAAACATGGTAGTCCATAAATGGTTTAAATTTATAGTGGTGTGTCTTTAACAGTTCCTTCAGGGTAGTATGAAAGGATGTCACATGACTCATCTTGGTTAAGGAGCTAATGCCCTTACATTAAAAGGTGTGGCTGGTTACTTGGTAGCTGACGTGCATTTCCGTCATTCTTTATTAGCTGCAAGTTGCCTGTGAATTAATACAAAGTGCATTAAGGACCTAAATTACAAGAAATAATCAAGACTTTCTTGAGATATAGGTTCCCAACTCACCATCTTTCTAGCCTATGTAATAAGGTACCACTACAGGGTAAACAAAGTACTATTTTCTCTACCTTTAAGGCTAGTCTTGATGACTGTATAGGCAGATCGAAACTTACATCAGGGTATCATGTACATCCTTGCTCAATTTGAGAGGTGAATTTTAATCTATTATCTGCTTGAAAAGGGTGGCAAAAACTTTTAAATTTATATACCTAAAGGTGTGTATTGGCTAGGCATCTTATGGTGCCCTTTATTAATTGCTTAGCATGTTCCTAAAGTATATAGATAAGATCATGAGTATGAAGTGAAGATAAACTGCATTAGCATTCAGTCACCATAAAAATTGATTGTAGTCATTCATTTCAAGGATCTATGAGGGAGGAAGTGAAATGGAAATAGTTGCCCTAGTATAATGTATATGCTCTCTAGATAACTATATCCAGTAGTATCTGTAAGGTAGTGGCAAGTGACGGAGTTAGACTTACTTATTAACATCACATTTAGTACATATTTATAAAGTATTCAGGTGACCTGCGGTGACCCTGGTAGATATGAGAGGGTTGTCAATGATCTATAAGTCCATTGCAATGCAGTCCCATTCTGTTGAGAAGCAGCAGGGTGGCTCTCTGTCTCCAGTTATAGTGTTAACTGACTACTGCTATTGTACAAAAGTAATAGTGGTCCTGAATCCTCGGCTGGTAGTGTATCACTGCAAAAAGTGAAGAGAGTCCTAGACAGCAATAGAAAGTCATTTATATGTGAAAATGAGAATGTATAGAATTCTATTATCAAACTGCATCCATTTCAGGTTGTTTAGAATGGTGCAGCTACATGTTTTTTATATTGGCCAAGATGTAAACATAGCTATTTTATTACGAGTAGATTCAAGTTTCACTTAAATAGTCTTATTAATGTTTCCAACAGCACACCATCCATAGAGCAGTTTAGGTAAAAGGAGTGTATTAACTAGCTTCACTCTGCTAACTGGAGACAGACTTTTGTTAACTAAGCAGAGGGCACCAAGTTTTCTAAGTATGCTTTTTAAAGAAGTATCTGCTTTTGCAGTGAAATTTAAATTATCATCAATGAGAACCATTTGCAGTGAGTATATATTTCAGTATCTGTAATCTTTATTTGTAATTGCTTAGTGAATGTTAATTTGACTACTGCTAAAAATCATAACCTTTCCCTTTTAATCATTTATAAGGTTAGAGTTATTAATGTGACTAATTCCCTGATTGACCCACACAATGCAAAAAATTTCCCACTTGTGAATGTTTCTGATTTATGTGCTGAGACTATGTACAATTTTTTTTTTTTACTGGGTTCAGATAATTATAGGTTCATAGGTTCATAGGATGATACTAGGCTATTGGCTCAGAGACCCTTATAAGCCTAACTAAGAATTTCGCCAATGTTCCCTTAAAGTCAGCACCTGTTTCCCCTGTTCAGCAGGGACACAGGTAGGATCCTAGGGGTGTATTTTCTGTTTCCCATCCAGTTGTCCAGGGTCCTCTTAAAGAGGGCTAGAGAGGTACTCTGCTTGACATGGAGAGGGAGTCTATTCCACAAATGGGGGAGTCTTTGGGACGCAAATCTATCCCGCCAACAAGTTCTATTAATGTCACAGACCAGGTTAAGGCCTTGCATGTGGGTTGCACGAGTGGAGCTTGTCTTATGGATATGCAACAACTCCATCAAGGCTGTGTCTGAAAGGGCCTTGTATACCAGACACAGGTCACTTCTGAGCATTCTGTATGAGACTGAGTAGATAGACAGGGCTTTTAGCCTATCTGTATGGGATAGATGTTTGAGACTCTGGATTTTCCTGGTCAGGAACCTCTGTGGTCTCTCCAACTGCTGCATGTGCTTGGCAAGGTACACGCCAAAAGGGGCATTGTACTTGATAATGGGCCTGATAAGGGAGGAGTACTGGGCTGTTATGACCTCCTTGTTGCTGGATGAAATACCCTTATTTATGAGCTGGGCCATGTAGAAAGCCTTCCGAACAATGGGGGCAATATGGTGGTCAAAAGTCAAGTTGCTATCAACCTGACTGCCCAAGTCCCTCACGACTGATTGCATGCTTAGTACATTGTTATTAATGGGATTATTAGTGGGGATAACATTTTCTCCAAAGGGGATAATGATGCATTTCTTGGCATTCAGTTTTAGGCCATGCTTCTGGCAGCAGTCATTAGTTTAGGTAAGGCCCTCTTGGAGGATGTTCACATCACTAGGGGAATTTAAGACAGCATCAAGGAAGAAGTTGCAGAATGTGGTGAAGTAAAAGAATGCAGAAAACATCAACACTTTAATGATAAAGCTTTTGGACAAAATCCTTCATCAGTATAACAATTCAAAATAAGAACTAATTTAAATACAAAACAAAAAGTAATCACATAATATCACACAGCCAATAACATTTAAGAACCAATTTTAAAATCAGTATTACCTCAAGCACATTTGTTAAAACTTTAAAATAGGTTTAATATAAGTCATTTTATTTATGCCAGGTGCATGATCAGCATTTAAATGCAATATCCACTCATACTCCTTTAACTTTAACTTATTATTCAAATCACCTCCTCTGGCATTCTTTAAAACCACATCCAAAACCCTAAATGTAAAAACATGATTAGCCGCATTTTCTTTCAAGTGGTGAGCCAACGCATTGGTCATAATACCCCTACCTACTTCTGATCTATTTCCATCATCCTCTTCCTCAGTTTCCGAGTGGATTTTCCTACATAAAAAGAAAGACAAACCTTGCAGGTATCCAAATAAACAATATTACTAGTATTAAAATTCGCATAATAATTCATCTTATACATTTTATTTGTAATAGGATGTATAAAACATCCCTCCTTATTAAATGAATAAGAACGAGCAGAGGCAAGGCTACAGATTCTTGAGCTGATTTATTAACACAAACACAAGCACTTTCACTAAATGCTTCTTCAGGTGTATATAAAATGGCACTCACACACCTGCACTTATATCAAACATTCAACAGTCACATGATCAAGAAGTTAAGAACATTTTAAGGTACATAAATGCAATATAAAATTGCAACCACAATAAAATACATAACATCTTCTATCTAAATAAAGGCCTATACTTCAAAAGAATACATAAATACAATATACAATTGTAACCACAAAAACACATGACATATTCTATCTACATAAAGGTCTATTCTTCAGGATGGGTCTCATCGGTACATGGTCATAGGTTCATAGGTTCATAGGTTCATAGGTTGGTACTAGGCTATCAGCCCTAGGGCCTATACAAGCCTAGCCATAACAATTCCCTGGCTATTTCTTCCCACATTATTTACTTTCCTGGACCCCTGTCTAGCGGGGCGACTGACGTGATCCCTGGGGTGAATTTCCTTTCTCCCATCCAATCGTCAAGGTTCCTCTTGAAGAGGTCCAAAGAGGCACTCTGCTTGACATGTATGGGCAATCTATTCCAGAGTCTGGGGAGTCTCTGGGTCAGGAACCTATCCCTCCAACATGTTTTGTTTATTGTGATGACAAGGTTTAGATCCCTGGAGCGTGTAGCTCTGAGGGATTGGGATTTCTTTAAGTGTAGCATGTCCAACAGCTCTGGGTTTGACATGGCCTTGTATGTTAAGCAGAGATCGCCTCTGAGTAGACGATATGTGACAGAGTATAGCTGGAGTTTTTAAAGGCGGTCAGCGTGGGGCATCTGCTTTAGGCCTGTGATTCTTTTAGTGAGGTATTTCTGAGGCCTTTCCAGTTGTTGCAGATGTCTTGAGAGGTACATACCAAATGGGGCGTTGTATTCTATAATGGGTCTAATGAGGGATGAGTACAGTGGGACAATGACCTCCTTTTTCTGGATGAAAAGCCCTTCGTGATGAGGTGTGCCACATAGAAGGATTTCCTGACTGTTGTGGTGATGTGGTTATCGAAGGTGAGACCACTGTCCACCTGTGTCCCTAAGTCTCTTATCACACTTTCTGTGTTTAGTGTACTGCCACCTATATGGTATTTCATGGATACATGTTTTTTCCCAAAGGGGATAACAATACATTTCTTGGCATTGAGCTTGAGCCCATGGCTCTGGCACCAAGCATCTGTTTCTGTAAGGCCCTTTTGTAGAGTATCCACATCATTTGGGGATTCAATAATGGCTCCCAGTTTGTAGTCATCTGCAAACTTTGTTAGCCAGAGTCCCTTAGTGTTGACCTGTACTTCAGAGAAGTAGATGCCAAACAAGAGCGGCCCCAGGACTGAACCCTGAGGTACTCCACTTGTCACTTGTCTGGAGATGGATTTGGAGTCGGCTACTTTTACAGTGTGGGTTCTATCAGTAAGCCATTTAGCAACCCATTGGGTGACATAGGAATTAATGCCCAACTTAGTAAGTTTATCTATGATTCCAGAGTGGGGGATGGTGTCAAAGGCCTTGGCAAGGTCTAGATAGGCTGTGTGGACCACCTTACCCTTGTCCATGGCTCTGGAGACTGATTCAAAGAAGTCAATCAGGTTCAGAAGACAAGATTGGCCCTTCACAAACCCAAACTGGGTGGGGTCCAGTGTTTGAAGGTTGCCAATGTCTTTGTTTATAAGTTCCATGATAATACGCTCCATGGCCTTGCAGATAAGGCTTGTCAGACTGATGGGACGGTAGTTTCCGGGATCCAAGGTGGATCCCCCCTTGTGGATTGGGATAACTGTAGCTCTGCACCACTCAGTGGGCATGAAACCTGAGGTGAGGCTATGATTAAACATGACACTTAGGTGAGGTGCCAATTCATATTGTAGTTCATGTAGTACACAGCCCGGGATGTCATCTGGTCCCATGGATGCTGTATTCTTGGCTTTAGAGAGTGCGTTTTGTACCTGTGTGGCCGTTATTACTGGAATTTGGCAATCTTCCGGTATTGAGATGGGCCATTTAGGGGGTGAGAGTGGGGTGAAGTTGGCACTGAATCGATCTGCCAGGATATTGGCAATATCCTTCGGATCAGTATATTTAATGCCATTCTGTTTTAGCTCAGAGCAGATCTGAACATTGCCATTTAGATTCTTGACATAATTATAGAATGCTTTGTCATTTGGTCATTAAGGCCATGTCCTGCATTGGCTCTTAATCTAACAATCCAGCTGGCCTCTAAATTCTCAGTCTGAGTTCTAATACCACCACCCCTCTGACTCTCATAACATCTTCCTAGCACCATAAATTTAAAAGTATGTTGGTCATGTGTCTCTTTAACATATTTTGCTAGAGCATTAAATGAACTGCCCTTCTTGATGTGATAAATGTGTTCCCTGATTCTATCTCTTAACAATCTGTCGGTTTTACCCACATAGAATTTGTTACATGCTTGACAAGTAGCGAGGTAAACTACATGAGAACTATCGCACCTAGCACTAGTTCTTAATCCATAAATTACACCTGTGTCAGGATGTTTAAATTCGATTTCCAGGGTTATAAAATTACAAAATTGACACCTGCCACACGTTCTGGTCCCTGGTGCATCTATAATCCTAATTTGATCTTTTGGGGTACATAATCGTCTCCTTAACAATTTTTTATTCTTAAAGGTAAACTGTGGATGTGTTCCTATTAGATTACTCACTTGTTTATCAGATGTTAAAATATTCCAATGTTTACTTATGATGTCAGTGTACTGCCTTATGTTCCACGAGAAACTGAAGCACATTCTAAGTGGTTGCAGGTTCTGGTTTTTATAGTCTCCATTATGGATATCACCTCCTACAGACTCAGAAAAATAAGGCTTGGCCCTACTATGTCTGAGGTTCTCTACTGATTTTATAAAGTTATTGACGAGTTGTTGGTCATAACCTCTCTCCATTAATTCTGTACTTATCAGTTCTATTTGTTCTTTGAAATCATCTTCCTTGGCATTTAGTCTGGAAGTTCTATAAACCTGATTATGTGCAACATTCCTAAAAGTATACTGAGGATGCTTCTTCAAAAGTGATCGCTTTATGGTAGGATCTTACCAAGGAGGATGACACTGTAGGGGAGCTACAGTGGCTACTCATGTTGGTTAGGACCAGATCCAGGATATTTTCACCTCTCATAGGGGTGTTGACCAGCTGATTCAATGCATAGGCATTGATGAAGTTGCGGAATCTCTGGGCGTTCATGTTTGGGTTAGAATAGATCTTCCACTCTATGGTTGTGTAGTTAAAGTCACCCAGGATCAGGTAGCGGGTTAAATCTTGATGGATTCAAGTAAGTCCAGATAGGTGAAGTGGGTGTCCTGAGTCATTGTTAGGGGTCTTGGTATTTTAATACATATGCCATTGCAGTAAAAATTTGTATATATAGTACATTTATCACATTCAAAATACTGGGCTTGAGAAATTCCCTGACTGAGTCAAATGTTTCATTGCAGACTTATTCTGGTCAAAAAATGAAAGCACCAAGTCAGATTAAGATGCGCTGTGTGTATAAAATCAAACAGTACCATTTATTATTTCAAGTTATGTCAATTTTGCAATCTAACATATTGGAAGGCCTGTATAGGGACTTCTGGTCTTCTGAATCACTGAAGGCTTTGATAATATTGTAAATATTATTAAAGGCAATTTAGTCTTTGGCAAATCAACTGAATCTATGCAAAGTTCAGCTATCTGCTTAACCTGATGCAGCTTCATAACTTGAAATGTAATGGAAATTATAATAATATAAATATATATTGGATGGTGCAGTGGTGCAGCGGTAGCATTGTCGCCTCACAGCAAGAGGTTCTCCAGTTCGAATCTCGGCTGGGGTCCCTTCTGTGTTCTGTGTGGAGTCTGCATGTCCTCCCTGCATTCGTGTATGTTTCCTCCAGGTGCTCCAGTTTCCTCCCACATTACAAAGACATGCGTCTGGAAAATTTCTCCCCAGTCCTCCACTGAAAATTGGCTTCATTCCAAGTTGGACTTTTCTGGTTAACAGATGTTAAATAAATAAAATAAATAACAAAGACACATGCCAGATCTGTATTAACAATATCATATATATGGCATATATTCTATGCAGTCATAAAATCCATCATATACCAAGAAATTAAGGATACCCACCAAAGCGAACAATGAAGCAACCAAAGAAATAAGAAAACAAAATCCACTGTGCGCAAACTCTCCTCTGTGTCTTGGGAATTCCACTCAATACTGCAAAACCACGGTCCCACCAATATCGTCAAGCAGCAAATAAATGTCAGATCACGATGTAAAACCAAGAAATAATTTATTAAATCCAAAATGCCAAAACTGGTTAAGCGCTTTCACTTGTAAAGAATACAAGCTTCATCAGAACACCATAGTTGGATAGTCAGTTCCTTAAATAACATTTTTGGCGCCATATCAGTTTGAAATGAGCAAGAATGATTTAAAGAGATACATACACTTTTTGTGAACCAATTTACTGTGCACATGAATACAAATAACAAACACTCATATCAGACTAAAATGTAAAATAAAACACATTTAAAATATATATAAATATAAATGTTCATAGCCAACACTACTAAGTTTATAGTTATTGTAAAAAGTGTAAAAACTATGCAAAAAATTAAATATAATTCATTTTAAAGCCAGAAATGGTTTAATTGAAATTGTGTCATTTAATCCTGGTGTAACAGATGCATCTGTATAAATTTGCCACCATAATTCTTTGTAAAGAAGTAGACCATTAAAGTCACCTCCTCTTTGGTTAACCTGCACAATGTCTATTATACCAAAATTAAAATAGTGCTTATCTCCGTATTGTTTGATATGTCTATACAGCGCATTTTTATCATCCTTTCTTTTAATACTGTAGAGATGAGAATAAATGCGTTTATTAAAACTCCTTTGGGTCTTGCCTAGGTAGAACCCGGAACAGGTCCTACATATGGCAATATATACTACCATTTTGGTTAGACAATTGCCTCCACAAAAATTGATTCGAGTGTGTTTATAATTATCCAAAATCACACTATCCCCCTGAAATATAGTGTGACATTGTTTGCAAATCCCACATTTGGTAGTACTCCTGAATGTGGGCATCTTGGTGAGGGTACCCCTCTCCAAAATCAATTTGATGTTGGTACCTACTTTGTAAACAAATCTGGGACTGTAACCTAAAATGGGGGCTATGTCCTGATCAACTGATATAATATACCAGTTGTCGATCAAGATTTTCTTAACCTTACCCGTGTGTGTTCCAAATTCCAAAATGCAAGTCCTGTCAAAGCTGTTAGACTCTATCTTCTTACCAGCTGTGTTGTCCACCCCTTTGACTGAACGTGTGTTATACTTTTCTCCCAAAAGGGGCGTGTATTTTTCCCCCCACTCATTAATAACATATTTGCTGACATTAGCCATGACTCTGTCATCGTATCCTCTGTCCTTAAATAAAGAAGCGATGTATATAACTTCATCCAACATATCCTCATAGCCTGATGTCATCCTAACTGCTCTAATGAGTTGCCCTTTATAGATGTTAAAGAATTGTTTCCTCGGGTGGTTACTCGAATATTCCAAATAATTGTTCGAGAAGGTGCTTTTTCTAAAAATTCTGGAACTAAACTGGTTGCCATCTCTAAATACAAAGGTATCTAAGTATGCAAGTCCTTTCATACTTGAGGAAGACGTGAATTTCAAATAATTACTACTGCTATTAATAAATTTCAGAAATTGTTCCAGCAGTTGATCTCCGGGTTCTACATAGGCAAGACCCAAAGGAGTTTTAATAAACGCATTTATTCTCATCTGTACAGTATTAAAGGAAAGGATGATAAAAATGCGCTGTATAGACATATCAAACAATACGGAGATAAGCACTATTTTAATTTTGGTATAATAGACATTGTGCAGGTTAACCAAAGAGGAGGTGACTTTAATGGTCTACTTCTTTACAAAGAATTATGGTGGCAAATTTATACAGATGCATCTGTTACACCAGGATTAAATGACACAATTTCAATTAAACCATTTCTGGCTTTAAAATGAATTATATTTATTTTTTTGCATAGTTTTTACACTTTTTACAATAACTATAAACTTAGTATTGTTGGCTATGGACATTTATATTTATATATATTTTAAATGTCTTTTATTTTACATTTTAGTCTGATATGAGTGTTTGTTATTTGTACTCATGTGCACAGTAAATTGGTTCACAAAAAGTGTATGTATCACTTTAAATCATTCTTGCTCATTTCAAACTGATATGGCGCCAAAACGTTATTTAAAGAACTGACTATCCAACTATGATGTTCTAATGAAGCTTGTATTCTTTACAAGTGAAAGTGCTTAACCAGTTTTGGCTTTGGATTTAATAAATTATTTCTTGGTTTTACATCGTGAGCTGACATTTATTTGCTGCTTGACGATATTGGTGGGACCCTGGTTTTGTAGTATTGAGTGGAATTCCCAAGACACAGAGGAGTGTTTGCGCACAGTGGATTTAGTTTTCTTATTTCTTTGGTTGCTTCATTGTTCGCTTTGGTGGTTTTCTTTGTAGCTCCTCATAGAGTCTGATCGGGAATCCTCTTCCAATTCACCACACACTTCAGCTAAATGTGATTTGAATTTGGTGAAAGCCGGAATAACTGAATTGAGGGGTGAAGTGAGCAAGCTCACCTCTCTACTTAATCATTTTAGCAGCGTTTTTTAGACACTCGCTCAGGAGTTAATGAGCTTGACAATTGCATTTGTTCTCCAGCGGCTGTGCACAGTAGTAACAACAAGATTTGTGCCTTACATGTGGTTCGAGGGAATAACAACAGTGGCGAGGAGAACATCAGACTATCTAACTTGTCTACTTACATCACTGACATTCCAAATGGACAAGGTACCTGCAAGGACTTTAACTTTTCTGATTGTAAAGGTACCAACACTGCCAACACTGCGAATATTAACATTGTGAATTTCAAATCACTAGACATTCCGACTGTTCCACCTATAGGAACCCAACGCAGTAGCAGTAAACTGGGTACCCCTGACTTTACTTTTGATTTCTCTTTTGTTGATGGTGACGAAGAAGCTTGTAGGATAGGCACCAAACCAAAGAGAATGAAACCGCATTACACATATGCTACTACTGTTAAAGGGGTTGAAAAACTTAATGACAGTGTGGACAACATAACGACAGACAATACCGCTACTGGTATTGGGGGTAACAATAAACACAATAAAAATAAATCACTAAATACGGATCTTTTCAAAGCATTTATTTATAAAAATTGTTCCTTTGACAACACACATTCTGATGTGGCTGTGAGCAGGTCGCATGTACCGAAGGAGAAACATAAGGGCACCTTGAAAGATTTAGTATACGATTTGGGCAGGAAGCTGTTCCAAATCAATAGTATAAAATTAGACAATGCCTATTTATCTAAGTGCTTAGAAATGAAGATAGTCCCGATGGGACTCAGATTTTTTAAACTCCCTATGGGTTTGGAGGTCACTGAGAATATTATGCTAGAGTTTAACAAAGTATTTGATCAAAGTGGTTTTAAATGTATGTCTTTATTAATGAAATGTAATGATGACAGGCTGGTCCACCTAATTCATGAGGTGGAAGAGTTAAATAAAATAATTAAGAATGATTTACTTTTTTCCCAATGGGAGAATTTATATGCCAAGCAGTTTTCTAATGCTGAACATAATATATTAAAAGTGCATAATCACAAAATGAAAAAACTACATAGGGATTTGTACCAATACAAAAAGGGGAAAGCTTATATGTGGGAAAAGAATTCTAAAAAATATTTCAACAAAACTAGGGTTGAGTCTAACTTTGGATTTGATAGGACCCATACACAACAAAGTCATGATATACATGAAAACTCTGATTTTTTATACACAGAGCACAGAGGGAGGGAGAGACAGTGGACAAGGGGATACAAGAGAGACCAACAGTATCACCCATACCCCAGAGCTCAACGATAGCGTCTGTGTATGACGCCCCTTTAGAAGAAAAGGATGACTCAATTGAAGTTCCAGATTTAGAAGACGGTATTACACAGAATGGGGTTATTTTTATTTACAGGAAGTTCAATATCTATAACTATACAGGATATAAACTCAATATTAGACATTTTGATTTATTGTCCAAGGGGATAAAATACATTCCCACAAAAAAGTTCAATTTAGTAGATTGTATTTGTGAAGTTAAAAGATATGTTAGAAAATTAAATTTGGCTATTATGTTCAAGGACACAAGAGCCGTTGGTACATCACATACAACTGAGTATACTGTACCTATTATTAAAAAGAAGAGTATGTTTATACCCCCTATGCACCCTACCATATCTATGTACGATAAGGTAGTGACTCGAAAGATATACCAGTTAGACAAACAGATAGCTGGACATCATGTTAAGTCCAACCTCACTGTGGAAGAACTTAAGGTGCTTCAGGAACTTAGGAGTGCTAGAAATATCAGAATTATGAAACCTGATAAGGGAGGGGGTGCTGTTGTTTTTGACAGTTTACTGTACTCTTGCAAGATACATGATTTGTTGCATACTTCTGGGAATTATTCCATGTCATCCCTTAATGAAATTAATATAGGTTACAGAAAAATTGATATGTGTATTGAGGATTATTTAATAGACAACAGGATTAATTATGACATCTATAAGTTCATAAAAGTTGATTACCCAGTTTTAGCCACAATAGTGGGTATTCTTAAGATACATAAAAATATAGAAGATCCCCCTTTCAGACCGATTATTTCTGGGAGTAGGTCTAAGACTTTCCCTATGGGTAAAGTTATTGATATATATTTAAAACATGTATAAGGTAAAATTTCACACATAGTTAAAGACTCTTGGGAATTTTTAACAAGTTACCCAGTTTATTTATCTAGTAAAGATGTAATATTTGTCACCATAGATGTCATAGACCTATTCTCATGTATACCTAAGGAAGAAGGTTTACAGGCTTTTGCAAATAGTATTAGAAAACATGCTGACATACAGTGGGATACGACATGTCTTCTCACTGACATGATCTCATTGGTCCTCGATTACAACTACATATTCTTCGAGGGAGAGTTTTTTAGACAAACCAAAGGGGTAGCTATGGGAGCAGCTTGTGCTCCCATATATGCCAATTTGGTTATGCTCGAATGGGAAGAGAAGATTATATTTGACAGTCAATATATGCAACATATTAAACATTACACCAGATATTTAGATGATATCTATTTGATATGGGATGGAGGAGATCAACTGCTGGAACAATTTTTGAAATTTATTAATAGCAGTAGTAATTATTTGAAATTCACGTCTTCCTCAAGTATGAAGGGACTTGCATACTTAGATACCTTTGTATTTAGAGATGGCAACCAGTTTAGTTCCAGAATTTTTAGAAAAAGCACCTTCTCGAACAATTATTTGGAATATTCGAGTAACCACCTGAGGAATCAATTCTTGAACATCTATAAAGGGCAACTCATTAGAGCAGTTAGGATGACATCAGGCTATGAGGATATGTTGGATGAAGTTATGTACATCGCTTCTTTATTTAAGGACAGAGGATACGATGACAGAGTCATGGCTAATGTCAGCAAATATGTTATTAATGAGTGGGGGAAACAATACACGCCCCTTTTGGGAGAAAAGTATAACACAAGTTCAGTCAAAGGGGTGGACAACACAGCTGGTAAGAAGATAGAGTCTAACAGCTTTGACAGGACTTGCATTTTGGAATTTGGAACACACACGGGTAAGGTTAAGAAAATCTTGATCGACAACTGGTATATTATATCAGTTGATCAGGACATAGCCCTCATTTTAGGTTACAGTCCCAGATTTGTTTACAAAGTAGGTACCAACATCAAATTGATTTTGGAGAGGGGTGCCTTCACCAGGATGCCCACATTCAGGAGTACTACCAAATGTGGGACTTGCAAACAATGTCACACTATATTTCAGGGGGATAGTGTGATTTTGGATAATTATAAACACACTCACATCAATTTTTGTGGAGGCAATTGTCTAACCAAAATGGTAGTATATATTGCCATATGTAGGACCTGTTCCGGGTTCTACCTAGGCAAGACCCAAAGGAGTTTTAATAAATGCATTTATTCTCATCTGTACAGTATTAAAAGAAAGGATGATAAAAATGCGCTGTATAGACATATCAAACAATACGGAGATAAGCACTATTTTAATTTTGGTATAATAGACATTGTGCAGGTTAACCAAAGAGGAGGTGACTTTAATGGTCTACTTCTTTACAAAGAATTATGGTGGCAAATTTATACAGATGCATCTGTTACACCAGGATTAAATGACACAATTTCAATTAAACCATTTCTGGCTTTAAAATGAATTATATTCAATTTTTTGCATAGTTTTTACACTTTTTACAATAACTATAAACTTAGTAGTGTTGGCTATGGACATTTATATTTATATATATTTTAAATGTCTTTTATTTTACATTTTAGTCTGATATGAGTGTTTGTTATTTGTACTCATGTACACAGTAAATTGGTTCACAAAAAGTGTATGTATCTCTTTAAATCATTCTTGCTCATTTCAAACTGATATGGCGCCAATAATGTTATTTAAGGAACTGACTATCCAACTATGGTGTTCTGATGAAGCTTGTATTCTTTACAAGTGAAAGCGCTTAACCAGTTTTGGCTTTGGATTTAATAAATTATTTCTTGGTTTTACATCGTGATCTGACATTTATTTGCTGCTTGACGATATTGGTGAGACCGTGGTTTTGTAGTATTGAATGGAATTCCCAAGACACAGAGGAGTGTTTGCGCACAGTGGATTTTGTTTTCTTAAGAAATTAAGGATAGTAGCTGAGATGCAAAGACCTAGTTACAAACATTCCATTTAAAGATTTATGGGCATGGTACATTATCAAACTTTATTCAAAAATGTGCCTGAAGTAATTGTACTCCTAAGATAATGTTTAGAAAAACATGTTGTGGATCACTGAGATCAGTTGCAAGATAAATTTTTGCTCCTCAAGGAACAAGTAACTGAGGCTGCAATATTATTAAAATGTAACAAAACCTGTGGTATTCTTAGTTGATGCCAACTGATTTTAGAGCAGTGTTGTGACAGGAAGGTCAGCCTGTGGTATGTGTATCAACAGCCATGCCAGATGACGAGACACATTTCACAAACTGACGAAAATGTATCAGTTACTATGTACAAATTTGATAAGTTCTACAAATGCAAGTATGCTAGGTATGTTAATGCAGAACAGGCTAACAAACAATTCCAGAATATATTTTGTGAACCACTGCACAAAGCTCCACTGAAACTGCAAACAATATCATTGTCATACTGTTTACAAACCAGGCAAGGAAGTGCAAAAGGCAAATACATTATTTAGAGCATATATTAAGGAAGATAAACAAAATGTATCTGTTGGATTCTAGATGTCATGTCAATATCAACTAATTTGAGAAGATTGACATATTAAAAATGACTTGGTTATGATTTCTGAAAAATATGTTACTAGTAGCTTGTCCAGGTAACAAGAAAAACTGCCATTGCCAATTCAAGTCTACTTACATTGATGAAAATAGTGAATCAATTTATTTTTTAAATGTGAAGGTGCACTGGTCTGTAGTCCCTTTTCAGGTGTAAACTGGACCATATAGGCAATACAACAAAGTTTTACAATAAAACAAATATAATGATCAAATAATACAAACATAGCCACAGTGAAACACATAAGCAGTAAGAAAAAGCAGACTAATGTAAATTAACAAAATAGTACAACTATTTACAAGCAGAGATGGATGAGAGGTTGGATAAGGTGGGTTGTCAGAACACTGAAAATGCAAAACGCTGTTAAAGCAAACTGAGCAGAAACATTATTAAACCATAATAGAAGTAGATGCATCAGGGGAAGCAGACAAGTGGATGCTTGTCTGGTGGAAGAGTTGGCGCAGTAGCCATGGAAATGGTTCAAGTTATAGCTGAGCTTTAAGAATTGAAGATTTCTTATTATCAAAAGAAATACAAAGGAAAAAAAGATGTGAGGAAAAAGCAAAAAAAAAAAAAAAAAAGGACATTGAATCATACTGAAAGTGAGTTACAGGATGGTGGGGAGATCAAGCATGAAAGAATTTGCAGGCAGTGTCATTAAAGAGATGCTCCCTAAAAACATTTTGAACTTAGATCATCAGGAATCAATATGTACATTAAAAGTGAGACTCTCATCAACGGTAAGTCGAAGATAATTTTTCTTGTTTGGTGAATGGTAGGAACTTATTCATAGGGTTAAAGATGGTCAGACTTTGGTCATTTGTTGTGAGATGAACCAAACAGCTTTACAATACTTTCTGGAGTGATGTTAGTTTATTTTGTGTAGCTGGTTTAAAATGGCTTTGAAGTCTTCCTGAAGTTTACTGGTTAAAAAGTCTAAGTTCTTACTGGCTTTGGTGAAGACAATGCCATCAGGAGTGTACAGTTGGTTTGGAGAAGGTCCCAAGTGAGTTAATTTATGAAGACGGAGAAGAGAAGTGGCCTAAAGACAGGGTATCGGGGAGCACTTTTTTGTTAGTACTTCCTATCAAAGAGCAGTTGTCTGGACTTATGAATCCCTGGTAATGAAGTTCAAGTGCAGCAGAGTTGTAGCTACAAAATAGCTACATAGTCTCTTGTTGGTGAGAATCCATGAAACACACACACAAGCACTGTTGAGTGTAAAGAGAGGGCACAGAACATGAAATTCTATCTAATAATAATGTACAGACAGAGATACAACTGATGGCAAAAAGCAGTCAAATCTTTAATGTAGTACACAACTACTCTACTGACACAGTGATACCACACAAAATTCCAGAAGATTGTGGAGTAAAGTTGCCTCACATTTGTTTCAGGTCAGGGACAGTCAGTGACTCATATGTGTCGAATACTGATCTTAGAACCCTGAGGTCATCTTTACAAATTGTCAGCACACTGGTGAGTAATTGCTTTCCTTAAGATGATATTGCTGATATACACATTAAATATAGTGTCCCAGAAATAGTAAAACAAGAAATTTTCACAGCATTGGGAAACTACAGCACTTAACATCTTCTCCAAGATACCCCATTTTAATGATCAGGTTGTGGCAGTTACTCAAATATTGAACAGAATCATGAAAAATTGGTTGTCAGCTCAAAACTGGACTTTATCTTGGACCTCTTGAATATGGATTCAGCCTGCTTCAACCCGTAGAACTTCTACCTTCATAACTGTTGAAGGGAAAGGAAATAAGACCAAAGTTGCCAGCATCTTCAGTTTTACTTCAGCCAGAGAAAATTCCAAATACCCATTCTGCACGAGAAGCAGTTCAGCAGAATCAAAACTACTACTATGACAAATCAGTTAGATCAGTACTTATGTTGAGACTATGATGGGGGGGGGGGGGGGTGGAGTCAGAATCTGTCATTGGGTATGTTAACACACCAAGGTCCTACAATGTCAAGATAAGAAAAGTTCTAACCTTGTGAAGGAAATGAAAGCACTTTTGTAGGACTGTACTGTTCACAGTATACTTTAATGACGCAAAGTGTCACATGTACTGAATCAAGAAAGTATTCCGGAATATGGATCTCACAAATCCTGGCACTGACTATGTCCAGGCCATTTCTTCCTTTGTTAGACCTGATGATGACTAGATACTGATTGAGATTTTACAGCTTGCTCTGACTACATCACCATTTACTAATGACTGCAAAATATCTAGCTATGATTCTTATTAGCAAGGAGTCTGTGATAACAATGTTGCAAATATACAGTGCATGTTTCAAATGTATTTGTATTGCTGCATGTATTTTATGCCTGTATCTACCTCAAGAAGATTAATTTGTGTTGTACAATACCTCAGCTCTATAATACAGTCTAGTACAGACTGTATAACTACTCCTCAATAATGCAAGCATTAAGATTAAGGAAAAGGATGTAAAGTATGGTGCAGTACAACTTTAAGAGCCCGTAGGGCTAGTACATGCTGTCACATGACTTTATCTCACTTAGGCAATTGCTGTCATTAGTGAATGGCATGAATCATTGCCTAATATCTCGTGTGTGTGTGTGTGTGTGTGTGTGTGTGTGTGTGTGTATGTGTGTGTGTGTGTGTATGTGTGTGTGTGTGTGTGTATATGCTTTTCTTTGATATCTGTGATCGAAACCTAAATCCAAATAACCATACAAATGGAACCATGCATTCTGAATGAAGAGGTTGAATTCAGTAGTAACTTTTCCACACTTACAGCCATCTAGCACTGATGTGAACATAGCCAAATGCATTTGCACCAATGAATATAAAAATGCAAACTGATAAATAACATACTTGTTAACAGAAGCTTGTAACCTTATTCCTTCCATGTAATTCAGTGAGACCTGAACTGCAAATAAAATGTAAAACATAAAATTGATACTGAATGAAATGATTTAAAACATTCTGCAGATAGCATCATAAATAAATAAATACCGTAAGACATACTTGAAAATATGGATTTTACCATATTTGAAACAGCTGTATTTCATTACTTAGGTGTATGACTATTGGCTGGATGACATGTATCTCAACAATCGACTGGCTCTTCCTGTAAACTCAAGCCCTGCAATGATCTTCCCATATCAAAACTTTCGGACCACAGATGACCAGCTAAGGTAATTATGACCCACACAATAAAATGCCTAAGTGTAGTCCTACACTCATGGGTATAACTAAAAATGTATTAAAATAAATGAAGATTCAAAAATATGAGTGTATAAGCATTTTCATATAGTGTACTTGGACAAGGGCCCTGCAGAAAAGTGCAGAAAAGAGTTTTCTCCAAAATATCATGAATTGTTATGTATAGACATGCTGCTTAATTTTCTAAATATTGTTAAGCTTCATTTACCTATAAAGCCATTTAACTTTGCTAACTGAGAATGACTCATTGAGATCACAGTATAAAATAATAATAATAATAGAACAGTGTATTCTAAATGCCTCGTATTTAGTAGCCAAACAGGAATTGTGCAGTTTTCTTGGCATTTTTTGCAGATTTACAGAAACAAAAACACATGATACACGTATATGAAATGTCACTTTTTTAATGTAATGTAATTATTTGTTAAAGGGGTAAATGAATTGATCATCAAGAACCCTTTTCAGCCATAACTCAGTTCAGAAGTGAGAGAGTAAATGCAGTATATATCAACAGTTTAGAGTAGCCTATCAACCAGCACACTTTTTATAATGTGAAAGGAAGCTGCAGTACCCCCAGAAAATGCACAGATATGCAGGTAGAGCATGCAGACTCAAGAGAAACAGTCACCAGAGTTCAGGACTGAACCCAGGACCCTGGATCTTTGAAGCAAAGATCTCAAAAAATGAACCTTTGTGCTGAATGTTTTCTGGGAAACTGTAGACTGAGCAACTTTTGTTTTAGTTAGTAGTACATATAGCTTTAAACTGATTCATACACATTTCAAGAAATTCACACACACACACACACACACACACACACACACACACACACACACACACACACATACACACATGGAGAGCACCACTTACTTTGCAGAGAGCTGCATCATGAACAGCTTTTCTCCCAAATAATACTATGAATTTTATCTGAAAGTTGTTATATGACTGATAAGCAATGCAAAGTGTTTTTATTTTTCATTTTTAATTTAAAAATACCAAAAAGGCACCCATGATTAAAGAATATCTTCATTTCATGACATTTATCTGCTCAGTCTGATTACTATTAAACTGCAACTGTTTTAGTTTTTAGGCTATTTGACATTCCGTGTCATAAGCATGCTGCTGTCAAGGAAAATATTTAAATCAGTTATTTGAACTCAATGTTGCTGACTAATGCTGTCAAAGTATAAAGAATCAGAACAAAAATTCAGCTCACTGAACAGAGGTGCCAGTATAAATTCATTCCTAAGTTCCAAGAGATTTTCATTCATATCTAGAAATGCAAAATATCAGCATTTCACATAACAACACATCACAAGCTTTAACCACTAGATTTCTTCAGGTTTAAAACAAATGTAGACAAATACAACTTTTGTATGTGTATACGTGAATTTTACATAAAACTTCAAAATCTGTTAATGACATAAAATACATAAATGGTTTTAAACCAAATAAACTATTTTATTTTAAAATATCAAACCTTAAAACACTTATTTTAAAGAACCATCATTTTATATGCAGTGCATGGAACACTGCAGTTGTTGTTGTCTTTTGGCTTTTCCCAGTTAGGGGTCGCCACAGCGGAATTCCGGTCCACTAATGATTGGCAGTAGATTTTTCACGAACGCCGAGGTGCCAGCTCGATGTTCAACCTTCAACGAAGGCAAGCCCATTTACGCATGTCTTTCGAACGCCCACCTAACCGTGGGGAGGACATGCAGACTCCACACAGAAGGTACTCCCCGCACTCCAGCCGAGAATCGAACAGGAGAACCTTTTGCTGTGAGGCAACAATGCTACCGCTGCACCACCGCGGAATGCTCCAAAAACAAGACAAAGTCCTTAAGAGTGTTTGAGTTCATAATTGAAATCTTGTGTTGGTATTTTTAAGAAGAGATCAATAACTGTTGTTTAATATGTTAAAGATTAGAGAACATAGCTGAAATAATGCACTGTTAAGGACCAGATAGCCATTTAATCTTTTCAAGCCATATACAATGGCGCATCATAAGGTCTGGTGAAAAGATGAATACACAGATCTTTGGTCTCTTCAACTTGAATTCTTTTAACTCTGTGAGCTATTCAAGTTTTGGCATTAATATGCTTTTGGCAGTCACTAGATAGAGCAGGCTCCCTCTTATCCGGTCTCACTGGAACTGGACCTTAGGCTGGATAAATGAATGGCTGGTTAATCAGAAAAAGCATACAAAATAGCCTTTATAGGTTATAAATCAGCTAGAATAACAGGATTTGTGTTAGTACACATTTTTCTTAGTACTTATGTATTATCACAACCAGGTTCCTAATGTGTTATAATTCTTCAAAGCATGGACAAACTAGTCATTGTGTTTTTGCAGGGGTGGGTAAGCTATTAACTAGGTGTGGTCCAAGAACAAAGTTTTGTACTTCTTTTAACTATACCTGTCAGATCTACAAATACCCACGTCCTCCTTCTCAGCAGTTCCTCCTTTTCGTTTGGATTCCACAACCTTCATACTTTCTTGATTCAGAACTTCCCATTACCTGCAATTTAAAACAAAGAGTGAGAAGGTCACACTGAAAAAAAACAATCAGTAAACACTAAATGAAAACTCCAGCCAAGCTAGAACTTCCAATGAGTGACCTCCCAAACCTCCTGTGACAGAGGCACATGGGATATATGTAAATGACCCTTATGAACATCAGGTGCTTCAGCTATATGGCAATTCTGATTGCCCTGTGCCTCTGTCACAGGAGGTTTGGGAGGTCATTCATTGGAAGTTCTAGCTTGGCTGGAGTTTTCATTTAGTTTTTACTGATTGGTTTTTCAGTGTGACCTTCTCACTCTTTGTTTTAATTTATTAGTTGGGATATTTTGCAGTCACCCTAATGATAATGGACATCAGCTGGGTATAACAACCCTGTGTTTCTTATACTTAGTCAAACACTCTGTTTGTGCTATGCTGACGAGGTCATAACAAGGCCGAAATATGCATATCCATAGCTAGTGGAGTTTGGCTTTATTGGCCTGAAATTGTCCATTAAAACGACTTCAAACTTAAAAATCATGGGCAATCAGAATCGCCATATAACTGAAACACCTGATGTTCATAAGGGTCATTTGCATACATCCCATGTGCTTCTGTCATAGGAGGTTTGGGAGGTCACTCATTGGAAGTTCTAGCTTGGCTGGAGCTTTCATTACCTGCAATGTCTAAACTAGTTGCGATAATACATAAGTACCTATTTTTCTTATGAATATGAAGTCTAAAACTCAAATGTTTGTCATTATTTAGCTCAGAGGAGGCAAAAGTGTTGTTGTTCTCAGCTGGCTTTTGCTAGGGCTACAGCAGAAATTTGATGGCCGGTTAAAGAAAGGCTGGATAACAGGGAGTCTACTGTAAGCAACTGGAGAGGGAGTAGAGGAACTGTAGTTACTCATTCAGTAAGCAAAATTACCACAGCATTATTAGAGTTTATAACCTGTGCATTTTGTTTGCCATTCTGACAGCCATTAGGGCTTATGAGCCTTCTGAAACAAAACCCCATTTTCAGACCTACACATAAACATCATTAGCTGTAGCCTCAGATATTTCATAATAAATACCTTCTGCCTGGCTTCTACATGGTGAAGATACTAGCCCTGTCTGACCTTTGTGTAACTGTGCTGGTTGTTATCCTGTTTCTGAATACCTTTAACACATCCACTGAAATCCAAATTTGCAACTTCTGTGAAGCCCTATTAACAGTGTCACATGCAAATGCTGCATAAGAGAAGCTGAACAGCCTAATGCATTTTTAAATGTTTTATGTTACGTATGCAGTGCAGACAAAAGGACCTAGTCACTTTGGAAATAATGCACCACATTCTTTTAGCACTGTCACCTAACCTCAATCCACAAACATACACATACAGAGTGAATAATCTGGCAGACTAGAGAGGCAATTTGCATCTCATGTGAGAAGGCCGCTGTCGTGACAGGATGCACAATCTTGGAGTTATTCATTGTCATTAATTGTGCTAAAGATTTACCATCTTCTGACTCTGTGTGATGCTGTAAGCAAATCTAAAATACTCCCCTTCAGTGCTTATATTTACATACAATAAATGTAACTTCCTTGAGGGTCAGCTGCAACTGATTTCCATAATTTCTGAAAAACAAATTATCTTAATGTAAGAAATGAAAGGGGGAGGGGGTGCTGTCATACCTGATTCTTGTGAAATCTACAGCTTTACTGTTACATCTGTGTGACTTTCATTCTGTCTTTCTGTTTCATTCACAGGTTTGCTGCAAATCTTATTTCAGGTGTGCTGGATTACAAGGCAATGCTTGACGTGTAAGTTGTTTCACCTCATCTATGCTGTTTTTCTTTAGCTGCTGATCAACAAACAGACTTACAAGTTAGAAAGCTATAGTTGTTGCTCTTTCATAGTTGGCTAATCATGAGAACAGAATATTCATTCCTGACACATAAGCATTTTCTTTTGGTTAATCAGTAAATGAGAAATGCAGACTAATGTGAAGTTTATTTTCAGGGTGAAATCTTGGGGAAGGGCAGGACAGCAGACACAAAAGTACAAGGCAAAAACAATTTACGAAAGCACTCAACACAGACCATACAATATTAAAACCCATTGCAATGTACTACTAACAAAGTGTTAAGAATTTGAGCAGATCCAGATTAGATTATACATAGTTTAATGTAAAAATAAAGAAAAGTTTAGCTTTATAAAATGTGACAACAGCTGGGAAAACTATTGCTTATGACACGACAGGTGTCTTCATTCATTGGGTACAGCTACTAGCAAAGATAACTGGCATGAGGGATTTCCCAGGGACTGACCCCATTTATAGTCCTTGCTGTCTTAAAAAAAATGACATTTAAGTTTTAGGTTTTGTTTATAAACTCTGGGGTTGGTTGCAGGTATGAGGTAAGAGGACAGATACTTCCTTCCCACAATAAGTGTAATCATTACATCACTCTTCCTTAACTTTAGTCAGTGATGTCATAATGTAATGAAATAGTGCCCAATATTCCTGCTCAACTGATTTGTCTTTTCCTACATATTTCCCTAATTCTAACATCACTCTTCAGAAACAGTGGAATGTATAAAAATGAGTGCAGAATTCACAGAAAATTAACACAGTACGACAGAATGATGGTCTGGCATCAGCAGCTGGGATGAACTTCTAATAAATCATAATTATAGTAGATGTAATACAGTATGCCAGCCATTAGGCTCAGTTAAATAGAATCATATATAGGCTATAAATCTTTATCTTTGCCAGCTTAAGAATGTGTTATTTTAATTCCATTTTCATCTAAATCAAAGTGGGGTAACTTAATCTTGAAATGTGTCCTGGAATAAAAAATATGCATTGTTTTCTAACAGTATGCATATTTCTAACATCTTTAAATATGTACATTTTCAGTGAGTGAGTACTGGTATTTAAAAATGAAGCAAAACCCCAGGGGTGAGTATCATTCTTTCTGAGCTTCCCAGGGAGTGTTCCCCACTTGGCTGGTAAGTTTAGACTCCCTTTAAGGCACTCCTACACCTCGACAAATGTAGCTCATGGGAACATCTTTACTTCAATTATTTTTACTTGCAGTTTATTCAAGATCTACACACAGTAGTGCACTGCAGGGGGATAATTTTGTACTACCATTTTGTGAATATGGAATAGGTCTATAGAAGTCAGGGAGCCAGGGGCTTGTCACCTGCAAAGCAGAACTTGATTTTGTTTTAGACATTTTTAAGTTACATGAATCAATAGAATAAATTGATGAAGCATAACTAATTTCTGGATTTGACTGAGCAAAGGAAAACCTTTGTTATAGAGATACAGGAGCTCTTGCATGCTACAAGAACTCAGCCAGAGTAGATATACACTTTTTTTTAATAATCCTGTTTTCCATAGCAAAGCATCATTATGGTGGTAGCCAGTCCAAGATAAGCAACACAACCAATACACGATCTGCGGAGATGTATCACACAACCAATACATGATCCACGGAGATGTATCATACAACCAATACATGATCCACAGAGATGTATCACACAACCAATACATGATCTGCGGAGATGTATCACACAACCAATACATGATCCGCAGAGATGTATCACACAACCAATACATGATCCGCGGAGATGTATCACACAACCAATACATGATCCGCGGAGATGTATCACAGAACCAATACATGATCCGCGGAGATGTATCACACAACCAATACATGATCCATGGAGATGTATCACACAACCAATCCATGATCTGCGGAGATGTATCACACAACCAATACATGATCCACTGAGATGTATCACACAACCAATACATGATCCGCGGAGATGTATCACACAACCAATACATGATCCGCAGAGATGTATCATACAACCAATACATGATCCGCGGAGATGTATCACACAACCAATACATGATCCGCAGAGATGTATCACACAACCAATACATGATCCACGGAGATGTATCACACAACCAATACATGATCCGCGGAGATGTATCACAGAACCAATACATGATCCGCGGAGATGTATCACACAACCAATACATTATCCATGGAGATGTATCACACAACCAATCCATGATCTGCGGAGATGTATCACACAACCAATACATGATCCGCTGAGATGTATCACACAACCAATACATGATCCGCTGAGATGTATCTTTTGCCCTGACGCAAGGTTCTGCCAATGTTCTGCATCCTTTTTTAAGCTTGATTTTCCCAGTAAATATTCAGCCACTCTCTCTGACAGATACCACAGCTTCTGCATGTCTAGGATCTAGAGACTTTTATATTGTTTAACTTTTTCCCACCTTTGTCATGAGGTGAGTCTGAACATGTAATGTACTCAGTGTGGCTCTGTGTGTCTCTCACATTTATGTCCACATGCATCCACACTGCCATTTTCCTTTTCAGTTATCAGATCCTACAGCATCTGCACACTGACAGCTCCTGACAAGCTGCTTCTCATCAGGAATCCACCTTGTATCCCTTCACACAATATGGACAAATCATCAGGAATCCACCCTGTATCCCTTCACACAATATGGACAAGTCATCAGGAATCCACCCTGTATCTCTTCACACAATATGGACAAATCATCAGGAATCCACCCTGTATCCCTTCACACAATATGGACAAGTCGTCAGGAATCTGTATCCCTTCACACAATATGGGCAGGTCATCAGGAATCCACCCTGTATCCCTTCACTCGATATGGACAAGTCATCAGGAATCCACCCTGTATCCCTTCACACAATATGGACAAGCCATCAGGAATCCACCCTGTATCCCTTCACACAATATGGACAAGTCATCAGGAATCCACCCTGTATCCCTTCACACAATATGGACAAGTCATCAGGAATCCACCCTGTATCCCTTCACACAATATGGACAAGTCATTGTCAGCCACTTATTCCTATTTGCCTGGTCAGTTCCTTCACTAATGATATATACAATCCTTGAAGCTATGGGTCCCCCTCTGTGATCCAAGAAATGCGTAACACATATTTAAGCTCATTAGAGACACTTGCTATCCAACCCAATACTGTATTCATGGGCAACTTTAATTATCCCACTATTAACTGAGAATTGAGTTGACACCAAATATGCACAAACAGAGATTCTTGGACTTTGTAAATACAAACTCCCCAGACCAACTTGTCAAGAAGCCAACCATCAGTAGTTTGTACCTGCATTCGATCTTCACTAATATAGGAAAGCTCTGCATAGCCCCTAGTGCAATGTCCTCTCTGGTATGATCAGACCACAAAATGGTCTCCTTTGAAATAAAAATAAAAATAAAGCCCAGAACCCCAGCTAACATTGGAACTTTCAGGAACTATATTAAGTCCAACTTCCTACTATTAAGTGATAACTTGGCAACATTTAAAGAACACCTAAACCCAGAGAACACTACTACCTATGAGGCACTATATAAGTACAGAACTAACTCAAAAAGCAAGGCAGTCTGGTAAAAATCACATCATCAAAAGGTTGTATAACTTAAGGATGGCTATCATGGCAAAAATTAGGAGGTGGACACAGCAGGATAAAAGCACGTTCATCAAATTAAACAACTTGAGCACAAATAGTGTAGAAAGACAAATCTGAGCTGACTAACCTTCTAGGCCAAGGAAAACTACAGGGCATTCTTCAGCTATATATGTATTCTCAAAGACAATACACAATAGTGTGAAGAGTTCATTGTTAATAGAGCCACCTACCATGAGCAAGAAGATATAGCATTCCTACTGGCAGACACATTCAGCTCTAACTTCACCTCACTCTTCCCCTCCCACCCTCCTTTAAGGAAATACCATCAAATGTAACTTGTATATCACTAGGAAACATGTCCTCGATGTTTTCTGTCTAAGGACAACAGCATTACATCAATAGGCCCCAACAATATGCCATGCTGCTTTACTAATAGCATGAAACACTAAATATCAGCCTAATAAGAATCACTGTTTAACTATAGCCTCCAGACAGACTTTGTGCCTCACAAATAGAGACAACAGTCATTCCTCTGCACAAAGGTGGGCTATCTCTAGGCTTATAAGTCTCACTAGTCTCATATGTAGCGACATAGGAAACCTCCAGACACTGGACCCTACCCTGTTTGGTTTTGTCAAGAGCTCGTCATGCCTTCTCAACTTGATGACTTTCTTCAAAGTGGTCATCAAAGTAATGCATGAGGGTAAAACAGTTCACCCTGCCATCCTTGACCTGGCCTAAGCATTTGACACAATATTCCAAGTGGACATAACTGACTAACTCAAGAGGTTAGGTATAAAAAGTTATGCCACCCATTGGTTAGGCAACCGGTTCACAGACAGAACCCAGGAAGTTAGATTTGGGGAGTCCATCTCTACAAAAAGGCCATTCACAAGCAGAAAAACTTAAGAGTTTGGTTCTAAAACTGCTCTTTTTTGGCATATACTTCTTTAAAGTTAAGGCTAATGTTAAGGGCCTTTAGCAAAGCAAATCTGCAGATAACTGTAAATTAGGAGCAGTTATAGAATCCACCAATAACAGTAATGTCCTCCAGAAATGGCTAACATAGACATATAGCAGGTGTGAGAGCCATGGACTAAAACAAAATGCCAAGAAATGTGTAATATATCTTTCAGGAAGTCTGCCACCCCTTTTAACTACCATATTGATAACACAACCCTAACAGTCATTCCAGTAGTCAGGGACTTGGGGACACACACAGACAGTAATCTAGCCTTCAAACATCATATGTCTGTGTTAAGGAGGAAACCATTCTATGTTGTACAACTCATAAACAAAGGTATGGCACCTAGGTCCAAGGAGGTCATCGATTCACTGTATGCAGTGCTCATTAGGCCTGTCATTGAGTACATTGCCTCTTTTGGTATGTACCTAACCAGGCACATCCAACAACTGGAGCAGCCACAGAGGTTCCTCACTAAAAGAATACAGTGTGCAAATATCATGCCCTATGCAGACTGCCTCAGTGTCATATCCCTGTATTCTGTCTCCTAAAGGCTGCTGAGGAGAGATCTATACCTGGCATACAAGGCATCTTTGGATTTCACTCTGATGGATATCCCCTGTATCTGCAAAAGAAACAGCACCAGAATTACCCATTCAAAAGACTTAAACTTTGCCTGTGATATAAACAGAATCTCCTGGAGAGAGGGGTATGTATCCCAGAGACCACCACTTCTCTGCAATAGGTTCCCCATCCATGTGTTCCTCCCTAAACTCATTCAAGTGTAATTTGAACATATGAATGAGGGACTGGAAATGTACCATTGGTTTGACACACACATCAATAATGGACATGAGCAGCATATAAATGATTCATCTCCCAGGCCCCTGATCTCCCAAGCCCCTGCTTACACTTATCAAGGGTACCAGAACTTGCCAGAGATTTAGGATGCATGGCTAAGCTTAAAAAGGCTCCATTTGTTTAGTGTAATATACACCTATGATTGACCAGAGGCGCCCTTATGGTTAAGGGGGAGGGGTTGGCATAATGGTTAAGGTGTTTGCCTTACAGACACAAGGTGCAGGGTTGATTTTCACCTATGAAGAAAACTGATAAGGTTTAAAATGGCCCACAAGATCAGCCTAGTACTCACCTATGAACATATGAGAGGTCTACAGTAATGCAGCGAACTTGCAGTACCTCCATTTAACTCTAAAGTAGAGCTCATCAAGGTAGCTAAATCTCTAAATCACAAATAAATGTACCAAAGAATGCAAACCAATGGGTGACTAAAGATGCTTCATTTTGACAGTATCTCATGAGTGTTACAAGTCATTATGGATAACTACTATATTCCATTTATTCTGTAAACAGTCTGTGACAAGAAAAATACTTAATAGTTTGTACCTACAAAGTCTCAGTGAGTGAACGGACGAGCCTTGGTCCTGTAGGTGCCATATACTAATCCAGCTACCAGCTGTACAGTCTGCCCAAGGGCAAGGCACAGCTAACATACGTTTTTCAGCTTCCAGGTCTCAGAAGCGGTAATAAAGCTCAATGGCCCATATGGTTCTAGTGAGATAAAACCCAGGTAAAGTATTACACCATCAACTTTGTAGTGAAACTCAAATGATTAACTGAACCTTTTTAATGTTAGTATGTGCATTCATAACAGCACAGGTAAAAGGACCATGTCTTGAGCATACTACAGGAGGCAGAGTTGTAAGGCTTAAAGAATAATTCACCACTACTTCCATATAAATCAGACAGACAAAATAATTATGGAATTAATAACCAAGGTGCAAAATACAAAGAAGCCAGAAGCTCAGAAGTTAAGGAAAAATAAATGTGTTTCACACATTTGGACAACTTTGTTAGCAGCATCATAATAATGTACAGAATGGAGAAAGAAGCACTAAGGGAATATATATATATATATATATATATATATATATATATTTTTTTTTTTTTTTTTTTTTTTTTTTTTAGAGAAAGTAGGCCTTTCTGCTACTGGATAGTTCCTTTGTTCAGTTAAACAGTAAATAAATACATGCATATAAAATCACAGCTAAGACTCCAGATACACATTTAAAATACTTTGTTATTAATTTTATTCACATTAGTCAGTGGGGTTAATCCTACCAAGTGTGACTTATTGTCCGGAGAGATTTTAACTACATCCCTAAAAATAAGTATTTGATAACTAAGGGCAGACTGAAACAAAAATTGTAAGTCAATGCATAGGTCAATAGCTAGGAAATGTTTAAACATTGTTGCTCACTTGTCTTGTTTGTCTGACTGTAAATCAGAATATAAGAAATTATCATACAAGTAAGGAAAATTAAGTACAAAACTCTAATATGAACTATGTAAGACACCCCAGTGTTTACTCAGCTAAGCATATAGTCTATTTAAGCCCCTGTTAGTGATTTAACTTGCTGTTTTTACTGTGTGTTTACATTTCATTCCTTCCAGTCATCTGTTTGTGCATGTATCACGTTATATCTGCTAATCACTTGGCTGTTTTTTTTTTTTTGTATGTATAATTTTTGTTCTTGTTCTACTGTTATGCCTAGTTAATGCATTGTCTTCTAGGCAGTAGCAGAAATGTGCACTTGGATCAGTCCTTTATCCCAGCTATCAAACATACATACAGTAGCTAAATAAAATAAATACGAATGTACAGAGGTGCTATGATACTGAAAGTATCAAATCAAAACAATATGAAAAAAATCCGATCTTACTCGCTACAAGATAACAACTGTGGGGTTACCAGAATGCTGGACTAATTGAAAAAGTCTGAGTGGTCAGAATGAGTGAAGAGATAAGGCCGATCATTTAATTCTTTGACCGAGAAGTGCACATTATACCCACTGGCTACTCTGCGGGCCCTCATGCTTTGGTACTGCAGAATAACAGAAGAGTAATTCATAAGACATTCTGGCCACACAGTGAAGGCCCATAGCGTCTCAATGTGCCCAAGTCCCACACATTACTAAAAAATCACTGCTACTGAAAGCTGTGGTTGTGACCTTGTGGTTTTACAGTGCCTGAATATGTCCAATTCCCACACAGTACAACAGAAATCACTACTACTAAAAGCTGTGGTTGGTGGCCTTGTAGTTTTACAGTGCCTGAATATGTCCAGTTCCCACACAGTTACTACAGAAATTACTGGTACTTAAAGCTGTGTTTGGTGGCCTTATGGTTTTACATTGTCTGAATATGCCCAAGTCCCACATGTCACAAAAGAAATCATTGCTGTTAATAGCTGTGGTTGGTGACCTCATCGTTTTACACTGTCAGAATATGCCCAACTCCCACAAGCCACAAAAGAAATCACTGCTGCTGAAAGCTGTGGTTGGTGTCCTTGTGGTTTTACAGTGTCTGAATATGTCCAAGTCCCACACATTACAACTGAAATCACTGCTGATGTAGGTGTTGACTTGGTTGGCGGCCTTGTTTTTTTTATATTTCTGCAGCAATGATGTTTATGACAACCATGTGTATAATCCCTTATTTAGTCTATTGCTTCTGAGTGTATTCCTTCATCAGGTCTAAATTCTTAATAGTTATGTACTATTAGTAGTAAATGTGTCTTTTGGACTGT